>NC_045447.1:75253051-75361963 GCF_002776525.5 Piliocolobus tephrosceles
AGGGAGGGAGGAAAGGAGGGAGGGAGGGAGGGAGGGAGGGAGGGAGGGAGGGAGGGAGGGAAAGGGAAAGAGAGAATGAACAAATTTCATTAAAAGACAAATGCTTAAAACAAAAATACTAACACTGTGGAGTATAGTACATGAAGAAGTAAAATGTAAGATAAGACCAAAAATCAAAGGGAAGTGCTAATGAAGTTATACTGTTTTAAGATTTTCACATTGTTCATGAAGTAGGATATTATTTGAAGGCAGAGTGTGCTCATTCAAAAATGCAAATTGTAATTTTTGGCAACCACTTATAACAAAGGCCTCTAAATATTTCCCAGTAATGAATTCTAAGAAACAAAAGCTCACAATCAAAACTAAAAAAAAAAAACACAAGAAATATAGTTCTATCTGCAAAAAATACTAGTGGAATTAGATGCAAAATGATCTAAGCCACAAAATGTAAAATACATAGAGTAGACCCATGAACAACATTAGTTTGAACTGCATGGGGCCATTTACACATAGACTCTGCCACCCTGAGACAGCTGGGCCAACCCCTCCTCCTCTTCCTTTACAGCCTACTCAACATGAAGGTAACAAGGATGAAGACCTTTATGATGATCCACTCTACTTAATGAATAGTAAATATATTTTCTCTTCCTTATGATTTTCTTAATAACATTTTCTTTTCTCTAGCTTATGTTATTGTAAAAATACAGTATATAATAAATATAACATATAAACTGTGTGTTAATTGTGTTGTATCAATAAGACTTCCAGTAAACAGTAAGCTATTAGTAGTTAGGTATTGCGGGAGTCCAAAGTTATATGCAGATTTTCAACTGCATTGGGGGTCAGCACCGCTAACCCCCATGTTGGTCAAGAGTTAGCTGTATTTTAGTAAGTTTTTAAAACAAACAAGTATATTAAAAATTAAAAAAAGACTCTAAATGACAAATTATATTTCTAGAAATCAACCAAATAGAATTCTAGGAACAAAAAAAGAACACTGAAATTAGAAATATACATAATATTTTGAATAGCAAGTTACTCCTAAGAACAGAATTAGAGAGCAGAAAGACAGAACTGAATAACCAAAAACTCATACCAAAAACTATTCAATAACGGTATTCAAAATGTCCAGATCCAACTGAATAGAGTATGTCTTTATGTGTATGTCCCTGACTCATAAAAATACATTCCAATTGATTTACAGACCTAAATGTAAAAACAGAACAGACCTATAAAAGTATTATAAGAAAATATAGGTAAATATACTGATGAAGTTAGGATAAATATGGTTTCTTAATAAGATATTTAAAAGACAAAAGATACATATCAAAATTTAAAAATCATAAAGAATAAAATACAACATAATTGACACAAAATAACATAAAAATATTCCCAATATAAACATCAAAAATTGTTTTCTGGAAAATATTTTTTAAAGCCCACAGTTACAAAAAAATATGTAACAAATTCAATGACTCTTCATTGCCAGCCAGTAAGCACACGAAAAGAAAACCAACCTCAAGAATAAAGAAAACGAAAAAGGAAAAGAATGAGATCTACCCTTACATTTTAAAATCAGAATATATCTAGTTTGGGGGCATGTAAGTTGCTATGATGGTTTTGGAGAAGAATTTAACATTGTCCATTAAAATTTAAATGCACAGAAATAACGACTCAGCAGGTTGACTTCTTGTAATCTACCCTAAACATTTAAATCTATGGAGAAGGACTATATAATGATTATAATTTCATTTCTGTTTATAATGGAGAAAACAGTTACTTCTGGTGGGAACTGGAATTATCAGAAGCCTAAATTTTATTTGTAATGTCAAATTTTTATAATTAGCTTGAAATTTCAAACAGTAATGAAAACAACATGGTAAATCCATAACCACTGGGATACCAAGAATTAAAAAAAGGAGTATGAAGGAAAACACTAAGGCAAGTTAAATACATTGTGATACCATTTGGGTCCCTTACAGCAAGCCATAACACTAGATTGTAATATATAGAAAAGAGTTGAAAGCCCAATTGACAAAACAGCTTAAGTAGTTTTCTGTAAAAAATGAAATTTGAGATTTTGAGAGTGTTGGAAATGGTAGACTTTCCTGATAATATCTAGTTCCTTTGTATTAAAGAAAGCAAACTCACAGACACACATAAAAAGAAATTAAACCTTTTGACAAGAAACGTGTAATTTAAACTTAGTGTGACTGCGGGTATTTATATCATTTTTTTCTATTTTCTTTTAATTAGATGAAAATTTAAAACAGGCACCTGTGATCTCTTCTAGACTCTTTCAGTGTACTGTAACTTCTTTCCAATCTAACCTATGGCGATATCAAAACTGTTCATCCTTACAGAACAAAATAAATAAATAAAATCAAAGAGTCTGTGCTCATTGCCAGCCTTGTTTTATGTTTAATGAGCATGCCTTTTCTAGGAACAATAACACCCAGTGTAAAATGACTCACTATTACAAAGATTTGGATATACTGCTAGTCAGCCAATGTTCCCTAAAACAAAACAAAACATATATATACTAAAATGCCTGTTGTAACATGATTACTCTATAAGGCAGCTGTTATTTCTGCCTCCAAAGAACAGCATTTAAAAAGCCATTCTGCTGTATATTTTTTTCCTCAGGGTGGCTAAAAGATGAATGAAAAAATATAAAATCTGATCATATTCTGAACAGTTTTGTACTTTTCCTGATGAGGTCCCTTTTGCTCACCTAACACCACTGACAAAATCCCCTTTTAACAATGCCAGGTATTTTTAAAATTTCGTTTCATAAAAAATCACCACTGAGGTGAACAGTTAGTACAGCAATTCATAACGTGGAACGATTTCTTTATGGCTCAGTTATTAAACCATGGAAAAGAGTATTATCATCAAAATGCTGACACAACATTAACAATGGTGAGAACGGCATTGTTATAATATGACTATCACAGTTGTTCATTATTTGCAGCCGAGGGAAATCATGTTCCAATGTCTCTTCTATAAAACATCAGTTAAAGAAATGCCAATACCAACATTCTCAAGCTGTGTTGTAGGAAGCTCTCATTTTAGCTAGCATATCCATAAGTGCCACTAAAGCCAATTTTCAGTGCCGTAGAAAAATAATTAGATTGAAGTACCCCCACAAACACACCCTCATTTATCTGACATGTTCATAACAGAAACGCAAAACCATAAAATAGGGTTGTCTGAGCTGGGAAAACAAAGAGTAATTAATCACATTAGCAGAAAACCCATGCTGATCAGCAAGACATGGGAGAACCATTTCTGGATATGTGGCTCATTATCAGGGCTGGAGGGAGGACAGGCTCTCTCATCAAAGGACAGAGCTGGTATGAGTTCTGAGTGATTATAAAATTGAATGACAAGTGTCCTGCAGTACCTTTTAAATGGAAATTCCATAAATTTGGAAATCCAAAATTCACCTCTAATGAATTCTGTACTAGCAAATAAGTTCTCTCACTTAGTGAAAACATTCATTCATTAATTCAACAAATATTAATCATCACGATGTGCTCTAGACCCTGAGCAACAGCAGTGAATGACAAAGATCCTGCCCTCACAGTTGACCTATACGGGGGGGGTGCAGACAAATCTTTTAAGTGAAGTAGGCTTGTATTCAAACCAACTGAAAATATTGAGAAAGTTATAATATACAAATTGAATTTTCATTCAGTATTTTTTGCATTCTAGAAATTTAGTTTTTCTTCATCTAATTTACAACACTAACCAAGTAAACTTACTACATTTTATCTATTTAAATATCATCAGACAACAATTTACAGAAGAACAGAAAATCATGTTCTGTTTGTTTCAAAATACATTTTTTTTCTGGATTTATCCTCCTAATGGCATTGCTTACAATGTTATGAAAATTAATTTGAGATGTTCAGAGCACCGCTCTGGTAGCTATGTTACAAACCAGACACATATTAAGTGGCAAGAAGCATGAATAATTTAAGACTGGTCAGAAGTACTCTACATGGAGCTTACTACATTTACATAATAGTATTTCCAGGATCCTGAGCAAAGTACTCTAAGATGAACACACATCTTAACTTTGTTAACATTATACAACATTTGGTTTTCAAATAAAAACCCAGCTGGCTTATTCTTTCTTCCCAGCATGACCACTGACAACAAACAGCAAAGTACCTGACTTCAAATACCTAGAAATAAATGTAACCAAGAAGGTGAAAGACCCCTATAAGAGAAACTACAAAAAAAATGAAGAAAGAAACTGAAGGGGGTACCAATAAATGGGAAAACATCCCAAGCTCATGGATTGGAAGAATTAACATTGTTACAATGACAGTATTACCCAAGGCAATCTACAGATTCAATGCAATCTCTATCAAAACACCAATGACACTCTTCACAGAAATAGAAAAAAATAACCCTAACATTTGTATGGAACCACAAATGATCCCAAATAGCCAAAGCAGTCTTAAGCAAATATCAAAGCTAGAGGCATCACACTACCAGACATCAAAATATACTACAAAGCTGCAGTAACCCACAACAGCATGGAACTGGCATAAAAACAGATGCATACATCAAGGGAAAATAATAGAGAGCCCAGAAATTAACCCAAATATCTACAGTCATATGATTGTTGACAAAGGTGCCATGAACACTCGTTAGGGAATTGACAGTTTCTTCAATGAATACTGCTGGAATAATTGGATATCCACATGCAGAAGAATGAAACTAGACTCCCACTTCTCACCCTATACAAAATCAACTTAAAATGAATCAAAGACCTAACCTAAGATCTGAAACAATCAAACTATGAGAAGAAAACATAAGGGACATAAGGGAAACACTTCAGGACATTGGTCTGGGAAATGATTTTATGAATAAAACCTCAAAAGCAAAAGCAACAAAAGCAAAAATAAACAAATGGGATATATCAAACTAAAAAGCTTCTGCATAGCAAAAGAAACAATAGAGTGAAAAGGAAAAACTACAGAATCGGAAAAAATATTTGCAAACTACTCATCTGAAAAAGAGGATTAATATCTGGAATACACAAGGAATTCAAACATCTCAACAGCAAAAAAAAAAAAAAAAAATTTAAGAATGGGCAAATAGCCAGGCACGGTGGCCCATGCCTATAATCCTAGCACTTTGAGAGGCCAAGGTGGGCAGATCACTTGAGCCCAAGAGTTCAAGACCAGCCTGGGCAACATGGCAAAATCTCATCTCTACTAAAAATACAAAAACTTAGCTGGGTGTGGTAGCATGTGCCTGTAGTCCCAGCTACTTGGGAAGCAAAGGTGGGAGGATCACATGAGCTCAGGAAGTCGAGAATACAGTGAGCTGAGAAAGCACCAATGAACTCCAGCCTGGACTATGGAAGTGAGACCCTGTCTCAAAAACAAACAAACAAAAACAAAGAAACAAAGAACGGGCAAATGATCTGAACATACATTTCACAAAACACATACAAATGGAAAACAAAAAAAAAGGGTAAACTTCACCAGGGAAATGTAAATCAAAACCGGAATGAGTTATCCTTTCACCCCAGTTAGAATGTGCATTATTAAAATGACAAAAAGTAACAAATACTGGTGAGGACGTGGAGAAACGGGAACTCTTATCACTGCTGGTGGCAACATAAACTAGTAAAGCCACCATGGAGAACAGTATGAAGCTTCTTCAAAAAACTACAAATAGAACTACCACATGATATAGCAATACCACTACTGGGAATTTATCCAAAGGAAAAGAAATCATTATATTAAAGAGACATATATGCCCCCTCTATATTTACTGTAGCACTGTTGAAAAATAGCTAAGATATGGAATCAACCTAGGTATCCAACGAGAGATGAATAAAGAAGATGTGGCATATATACACCATGGAATACTATTCAGCCATAAAAAGAATGAAATCCTGTCATTTGCAACAACATGGAAGGAACTGGAAGACGTTAAGTGAAATAAGCCAGAAACAGAAAATTAAACACTGCATATTCTCACTCATATGTGGATGCTGAAACAAGTTGATCCCCTAGAAATAAAAAGTAAAACAAGATACTAGAGGCTGAGAAGGATAGACAGAAAGGAGGAATTGGGAAAGATGTGTTAAAAGATAAAAAATTAGAGCTAGATAGGACTAAGTTCTATAATTCTGTGTTCTACACCACCGTAGGATGACTATAGCTAACAATAATATACAATTTCAAATAGCTAGAAGGAGGTATTGTATGTTCCCAACGTCAATAAATAATAAATGTTTGAGATGATGGATATGTTAATTGCCCTGATCACTTTACACTGTATGTACTGAAACACCACTGTGTACCCCATGAATATGTACAATTATGTCAATTTAAAAAAACAATTTTTTTAAAAAAGCAACAATCAGATTGAGAGACCAACTGATGCTCCACCACCAAAAAAAAAAAAAAAAGTACATGATTTCTTCATCATGTCACTGGATTAATTTTTGCCACTCAAGAGAAATGCCTGCACTGCAGTTTTTCCACACTCATCCTGGGGATCTCTCTGCTCATTGCAAAAGAGATGTGCCTTGCAGCCCAGTGACCTCCAGGCATGCACAGCCTGGGGTGTAATACAGTATGTTAGGCTCCCTATAATGTCACTCATTATTCTTCTTGACTTTACTTGTGCTCTCTAGTTGAAGCACTAAAGATTAATGAGGCATTTGTTCTCAATCAAGAAGCTATTTATGAATACAGTTCCACTTACAGTAAGCTATCTAGGCTTCTTTTTATTTCTCTCCATTACAGAGCAGAGGTAGGGGGTGTTATTGAGCAAAAGAACGAGGCAAGAACAGAGAAAAATGATTTGTGACTTTTTAGCCACTAAGCACTTCCCTAACAGGATGGCTTCCACATCATAGCTATGCTGTCAGGATAACTGATATCCTCTTATGTGCTCTTCTGTTTGGTTAAAGTGAAATAATTATTACCAGCATGGCCTTTGCAGGCCAAGGTTTAAGTCTGCAGCTATTCAGAATAATTTGCCACCTCAGGAGGCAAGAGGTAATTTTGAAGCTAAATATATTAGCTCAAATGACAGAGCAGAGTCCTGTCCAGTGGTTTAGGAGATACCACAATGGGGAAGAATAAGATAGCAAAGCAACCACTTGGCTACCCGCCCAATGGTGAATGTCCTGCCTTTGACAAGAACTGGGCCTTTCTTTTTCCACTAGTTTTATTTTGTATAAAGATCAAAGTCAGCCATGCAGGCTGACAGCATCTCATCACCTGGTCTTGGCAGTATCCCGTGGAATCTTAAAAAAAAAAAAAAAAAAATCCAGCATAAAACAGATCAGAGGGAACAGTGATGCCACCATGACCTCTCAAGGCCATAAGCCAATCTGATCTCAAAATCAATTGCTCTGATCTACAAAGCCACTTCAGAGCTCTTCGAAAAAGAAAAATGTCAACGCTGTTGTCAGTGGGAAATTGAATTCAAGACATTATCCAGTTCTGGGAAAAGTCCTCTAGGCAGAACCTAGAGTACATATGAAAAGGAAAAGAACCTGCTCATCCAACCAATAATGCTAATTATACTACATTAAGCAGAAAACCAGTAACACTAAAAGTTAGTGCTGGCTTTATTTTCAATGTAAACAAAAACTAGTCAAAAAAACTTGTTGAGGATTAGGTCAGTGGTTTGGCCTTCTTTTCCCTCCAAAAACAAAAGCTGAGCAGAGGCGGCAAGGCCTGGGAATGAGATGGCCTGGCATCCTGGCTCTCAAAGCACACACAAGGGTGATCCTGGGCAAAGGAATCACAACTCTAAAACCCTCTGGTTCATTAGCTGTAAAACCAGGCTTCTGAGATAGACGAAGAATTCCTTAGCCTTTATCAGTATCACGTTCTATGGAAATAAAGAAAAGTCTATCCCTGCGAGTTATATTAGCCTACATGAAAATCCATAGTTATTCTGAATACATAGTTCCAAAGTCCGAAAATGAAACTACTTTCTCTAAAACAGAAGATTCCAAGAGACAAATGTTTGGTAATTTCTAATATCAATTATCAGCATCATTATTTTTATTTGGGAGGTTGGACAGGGGTAATAAACATTGTGTTCTGGAATAAAAGTAACATAATCCTCAACCATACAAATTTTCTTTAAGTCTAATAATCTCTACCCTAAGCAAACTCTTGCTTTAGACAGGACAGAAAGCTGCCTTCAGATTCAACTGAGTGGAGTTAGGGTTGCTTCTTACGAGATGTGCCTCCATCTGTAGGAATTAGGCTCAATTTACTGGACTCATTTTCAAACAGTGGCGGGAGTCAAAGATTCTACCTAACATTCTTTCACCACCTGCCTAATATCATGGAAAAGTAAATATAGAGTCATAGGGGTTGTAGCTTCATGGTTCTCAAAGATGTTAAGAGTTACCAGTTTTCTAAGACATGAATTATCTTTACCTGAGACTTAACGTTGGAAATTAGACTAAGGTATACTCCAAAGTTCCAGAGGTCTGATAAATATTTTTAACAAGTCACTTAGAATCTCTAGCTAACAAAATTTAGCAATACTAGGGGGTGGGATTTATGAAGACCACTACACCTCAGATAGTTCTGGAAGTTAATTCTATAACTATGATTTATGCAGATAAATGACTTCACTTTGGTTCAGAAGACAAAACAGCCATGTGCAGCACTGAAGGGCATTAGTGGCAATCATTACTTAATATGCAGATGCCATTTACTTATAAACAAGCAATATTTTTTATATATATACACACAAACCCATATATAAAATATTGGTGGCTGTTTATATATACGTATATGTATGTGTATATATGTATATATAAACAGCCACCAAAATAGTTTCTTTAAATCACTCCAACTGTATATTCCATTCTTTGTAAGTAGAAAAGGAAAGCTAATCCCAATTGATCATCAAGGTATAATTTGCTTATATCTAATTGTTACTACAATTTAAAGAAAAAACCAGGCCAGGCGCAATGGCTCACGCCTGTAATCCCAGCACTTTGGGAGGCCAAGACAGGCAGACCACCCGAGGTCAGGAGTTTGAGACCAGCCTGACTAACCCAGTGAAACCCTGTCTCTACTAAAAATGCAAAAATTACCTGAGCATGGGGGTGTGCACCTGTAATCCCAGCTACTTGGGAGGCTGAGACAAGAGAACCACTTGAACCCGGGAGGTAGAGGTTGCAATGAACCAAGATCACACCACTACACTCCAGCCCGGGCAACTGAGCGACACTCCGTCTCAAAAAATAAACAAGTAAAATAAAGAACACAATGAACACATGTGGGGACAAGGTGGAAACCCATTTCATGTATGGGTTTTGATTTCTTAAAACCATTTTGGGAAAAAGAAAAAGAATGTTTGCTATATGTATATAACAAATACAACTTTATGATTCTGCAGAGTAAAATAAACACCTTTCACTAAATAATAAATGTGTATAATTACCTAGTTTATGCATTCCATTATGTGGAATGAGAATTCTAACCTATAAAGTACTCTTATATTTTTCATTACAAAATCTAGGTTTTGACAGCATGGCAATAGTCATCCCAAACTATAATGGTATAACGGGAAGCTGCTTTTGTGTTGTACTATATTACTACCAAGCATAAATATTCGAATTCTCCTGAATTAAGTGTAAAGGTATATATTGAAATAAAATAGAATTTAAAATATAAAGTACATTGCATCAAAGCAGATAGGGTTACATAGGCCTTAAAATAACTTTTTATTAAACTTTATTTTTTATAGCAACTTTAGGTTCATAGCAGAATTGAAGGGTACAGAAACTTCCCAATTACCTCTTGCCCGCACACATACATAGTTTCCATCATTACCAACATCCCCCACCAGAGTAGCACATTTGTTACAACTGATGAACCTACACTGACACATCATCACCCAGAACCCAGTTTACTTTAGGATTCACTCTTGGTGTTATACATTCTATGGGTTGGACAAAAGTATAATGACATATACTTACCATTATACTCTCATACACCGCATTTTCATAGACGAATGATGTATAATGATGAAAATGTAAAATGACATGTAATTAGTCATCTGGTCAGTATTTATCAGTGTCACATGTTATTCTTATATATTTCTCTTACCCATCACCCCTAGGTTAAAAAGTGCATAAGTAAATTTAGTTTTATTTAAGGTCCCTAATTTTTAAGACAAACTAATTAAAGCAAAATAGAAATACAAAGCAAGCCAGAATAAAAAAATTCTAGGGCCAAAAAGAATCCTGGCTGAAGATCTCTGACAAAGCCAAACCTTCTCATTATGTTACTTTTACATCTTCCTTCAATTTTGATTGTGTTATCTAGATTATAGGCATATTGGCTACTGTATTTACCCTGCCTAATCTTCAAGAATTCTTTCAGGTAACAAAAAAGCTCCCTAGAAGTACATAGCACAAATGATATTTTATTTTGGAGTTTTTCAAACTGTCAATAAACAATGACAGCATACGCTTAATGCTGCCATGTACAGAAGCCAGGCAACTCATGATTGGTGAAAGTCATAAAACGGGGTTGGATGTTACATTCTGTGACTTTCTATGATGTTATATTATCCATCTTCAAATGCAGTTTTCATTCATACTTGTGGCACTCTAACAAAATCCCACAGCCCTCAGTCCCCGAAAGGTCCCAGAAGAAACATCCAAATTTCCTGGACAGAAACATCTACCAAATGCTATACTATCCCCCAAATTAAAAAAGGATCTTACACACATTCCTTTTTAATTTGTTAATTTATTTTTATACTAATTTTATTTTTATATTTATTTACCTTTTAGAATTTTATAATTTAAATTCTTCAGAAGATCACACAGAAAATTCTCTTTTGAATTGAAATTACCTTTCAATACTCTACAGAAGATTAGGACTTGGATTATAATTTACTGGAACAGAGGTAAATATTTAGGTTATCACCATATTCCAGGCATTTAACTAACATCCTCCTTCATAATTAAAAGTATATCCCTACAGTAGTGTTCATGTATTTAACAGAAATACTCAGCCTCAACAATTTTCACTGTAGGCAGAAAACAAAAAATGGTGGGGGGAAACCCAGAAAGAAAGCACTCCAAACTCTACATTTTTATGCTGAGCATATTAGCATTACATTTTAAATTAGCAATAGCCTGCAGTAGAAACTGATGCACAGATTAGACACAAACTGTAGAAACTTAAGTCAAAAGTAATGAGAGGATTTTGGAGACAGGGCAGAACAAGATGGCCAAACAGAAGGCTCCACCAATCATCCCCTCCTGCAGGGACACCAAATTTAACAACTATCTATATAAAAAAAGTATCTTCGTAAGAACCAAAAATCAGGTGAGCACCCACAGTACCTGGTTTTTAACTTCCTATCACTGAAAGAGGCACTGAAGAGGGTAGGAAAGACAGTCTTGAATCACCAACACCACCCCTCCGTTATCCCCTGGCAATGGTCACACGGCATGGGAGAGCACAGAAATTGTAAGACAGTGCATTGAATTCAGTGCTGCCCAGTCACAACAGAAAGCAAACCCAGCTGAACTGACCTGATGCCTGCCCACAGAAGGAATATTAAACCAGCCCAAGCCAGAGGGAAATCACACCTCCCAGTGATCAAACTTCAGTTCCAGGAAGCCTCTCCACCATGGGCTAGAGTACTCTGGGGTGCTAAATAAACACGAAAGGCAGTCTAGGCCACAAGGTCTGCAACTCCTAGGCGAGTCATGGTGCTGGACTGGGCTCAGAGATGCTGGACATTCAACTTACTGAGACACTAATCGAGGCAGCTGAAGAAGTACTTGTGTCACCTCCAACCTCAATTTCAGGCAATAGACCTCATGAAAAGAGATCCCTTCCTTCTGCTTGAGGAGAGGAAAAGAGAGAGTAAAAAGGATTTTGCCTTGCATCTTGGATACCAGCTCACCCACTATAGGACAGGGCACTGGTCAGAGTCATGAAGCCTCCACTGCAGGCCCTAGCTCCTGGACGTTTCCAGACACATCCTTGGCCAGAAGGGAATTCAGTGCCTTGAAGCCAAAACAGACCTCATATTGGCAAGACCCATCATGTGCTAACTAAAAAGCCCTTCAGCCCTGAATAACCAGCAGTGATACCCAGGTGGTACCCCATGAGCCTTGGGTGAGACTCTGAGACTTGCTAACTTTAGTTGAAAGTCAGCACATTCCCAAGCAATGGTGGCCACAGGGAGAGATTCTTTCTGACAAGAAAAGTACGGGGGAAAGTAAAGAGGACTTTCTCTTGCACCTTAGGTACCAGCTTGGCCACAGGAATTGGAGTACCAAGCAGGATCTTGGGGTCCTCAATTCCAGACCTTGGCTCTTAGACAGCATTTCTTCACCAGTCCTGGGCTAGCGGGAAGCCCAGTGCCCTGAAGGTTGAGTCCCGGCTGGCACTATTCACCACAAACTGACTTAAGAGCCCTAGGGCCTTAACTGAACATTGGTGGTAGGCTGACAGTACTCCCCATGGGCCTGTAGTAGTGGTGGTCATGGGCTGAGGCTCCTCTGCCAGTAGAAATGGGAAAGAAAGATGGGAAGTACTGTGCCTTCTGGTTTGACTGCCAGCACAGCTGAAGGACAACAGAACACCACGAACACGTCTAAGGTTTTTCACTTCAGTCTCTGGCTCCTGGATGGTACTTCAGTACCCACCTAGGCCCAAAAGAACTCATCATCATGAAGGGCAGGACACAAGCCTAGCCAGCTTCACCATCTGCTGACTGTAGTGCCCCAGGACCTTGAGCAAACCTAGTACCTGGTAGCCAAGCAGTGGTTACAGTGGGCCAGCGTTAGGTGAGACCTAATGCTGTGCTTGCTTCAGTTCTAAACCGGCACAGTCCTAGAGGTGGTAGCCACAGGGAGTCTTCTGTCACCCTGCCTACAGCTCCACATGGCTCAGAACAGAGAGACTCCATTTTTTGGAAAAAAGTAAGGGAAGAGAACAAAAGTCTCTGCCTGGTGATTCAGAAAATTCCTCTGGATTTTATCCAAGAACATGAAGACAGTACCTCTACAAGTCTGCAAGAACGATAGTGTTTCTGAGCTCGGGGTGTCTGCTAATGCAGATACAGCTTAGATCACAATGCTCAAGTCCCTTCAAATACCTGGAAAGCCTTCCCAAGGAGAATGGGTACAAACCAACCTAGGCTTGGAAGACTACAGTAAATATCTAACTCCTCAGTGCATAGACAGATGAACATCCATAAGCATCAAGATAATTCAGGAAAACACGATCTCACCAAGTAAACTACATAAGGCACCAGGGGCCAGTCCTGGAGACACAGATATGTGACCTCTCAAAGAATTCAAACTAACTGTTCTGAGTAAACTCAAAGAAATTCAACATAACACAAGGAAGGAATTCAAAATTACATCAGATAAATTTAACAAAGAGATTGAAATAATTAAAAAAGAATCAAGTAGAAATTCTGAGTTGAAAAATGCTACTGACATTGAAGAAAGCATCAAAGTTTTATAAGGACAGAATTGATCAAGCAGAAGAAAGAACTAGTGAACTTGAAGACGGGTTATTTGAAAATACACAGTCAGAGGAGACAAAAGAAGAAAGAATAAAAACCAATGAACCACACCTACAGGATCAAGAAAGTCTCAAAAGGGCAAATCTAAGAGTTACTGGCCTTAAAGCTGAGGCAGAAAAACAGATAAGGGTAGAAAGTTGGTTAAGAGGAATAATAACAGAGAACTTCCCAAACCTAGGAATGATATCAATGTCAAAGTACAAGAAGGTTACAGAATACCAAGCAGATCTAACTCAAAGAAGACTATCTCAAGGCATTTAATAATCAAACTCCCAAAGGTCAAGGGGAAAAAAATGATCCTAAAAGCAGCAAGAGAAAAGAAAAAAATAACATTCAATGGAGCTCCAAGTATGTCCGTCTGGCAGCAGATTTTTCAGTGAAAACCTAACAGGCCAGGAGAGAGTGTCATGACATATTTAAAGTGCTGAAAGAAAAAAAAAAACATTTATCCTAAAACAGTATAACTGGTGAAAATATCCTCCGAACGTGAAGGAGAAATAAAGACTTTGCCATACAAACAAAACCTGAGGGATTTCATAAACATCAGACCTGTTCTACAATAAATGCTAAAGGGAATTTTTCTTTTTCTTTCTTTTTTTTTTTTTTTTTTTTTCTGAGATGGAGTCTCACACTATCACCCAGGCTGCAGTGCAGTGGTGCGATCTCAGCTCAATGCAACCTTCATCTCCTGGGTTCAAGCAATTCTCCTGCCTCAGCCCCACAGGTAGCTGGGATTACAGGTGCCCACCAAAACACCCAGCTAATTTTTTGTATTTTTAGTAGAGATGGGGTTGTGCCACATTGTCCAGGATGGTCTCCAACTCCTGAGCTCAAGCGATCAGCCTACCTCAGCCTTCCAAAGTGCTGGGATTACAGGCATGAGCCACCGTGCCCAGCCTGCGAGTTTTTCAATCAGAAAGAAAAGAAGGTTGATGAGTAATAAGAAATCAACTGAAGGTACAAAACTCACTGGTAATAGTAAGTACACAGAAACATGCAGCACATTATAAACACTGTAAATGTAGTATATAAAATACTCTGATCTTAAGGAGAAAGACTAAAAGATGAACCAATCAAAAATAATAATGACAACTTTTCAAGACATAGAAATTATAATGAGATATAAACAGAGACAACAAAAAGTTGAAAAACAAGGAGCTAAAGTGTAGAGCTTTTATTGGTTTTATTTTTGCTTCTGTGTGTTTTTGTCTATGCAGTGTTAAGTGGTTATCAGTTTAAAATAATAGGTTGTAAGACAGTATTTGCAAGACTCATCATAACCTCAAATCAAAAACCATATAACATATACCTAAAAAATAAAAAGGAAGAAATTAAATCATACCACAAGATAAAATCACCTTCAATAAAAGGAAGAAATGAAGGAATGAAGAAAAGAAGACCACAAAACAAGCAAGACAAACAATATAATGGCAGAACATATCCCTACTTCTCAGTAACAATGGAAATGCACTAGACTCTCAAATCAAAAGACACAGAGTGGCTCTGAATGGATAAAAAAACAAATAACAAGACCCAATGATCTGCTGTCTACAAGAAACGCACTTCACTTATAAAGACACACATAGACTGAAAATAAGCAGATGAAAAAAAGATATTCCATGGCAACAAAAGCAAAAAAGAGCTGGAATAGCTACACTAGTATCAGAAAAAAAAGATTCCAACACAAAAACTCTAAGAAGAGACAAATAACGTCACTATATTATAATAATACAGAGCTTAACTGAGTAAGAGAATATAACAATTATAAATATATATGCATTCAACAGTGGAGCACCTAGATACATGAAGAAAATATTAGAGATAAAAAGAGAGAGAGACTCCAATACAGTAACAGCTGGAGACATCAACACACCACATTCAGCAATGGACAGATCCTCCAGATAGAAAAGTAACAAAGAAATATCACACTTAATCTACACTACAGACCAAATGGACCTAACAGATATTTACAGAACACTTCATACATAGGTCACAAGATACACATTCTTTTCCGCTGCACACAGATCATTCTCAAAGATAGGTCATGTTAGGTCACAAAACATGTCTTCAAACATTCAAAAAACAGTGAAATAATATCAAGCATCTTCTTTGGCCATAGTGGAATAAACATAGAAATCAATGACAAAAAGAACTTTGGAAGACGTACAAACTCATGGAAATTAAACAATATGCTAAACGACCAGTGAGTCTGTGTAGAAACTAAGAAGGAAATTGAAAACTTTCTTGAAACAAATGATAACAGAAACACAACATATAAAATCTATGGGATACATCGAAAACAGTACTAAGAGGAATGTTTACAGCTGTAAGAGCTTATACAAAAAAAGAAAAACTTCAAATAAACAACCTAACAATGCATCTTAAAAAACTAGAAAAGCAAGAGTAAACTAAACACAAAATTAGAAGAAAAACAATAATAAAGATCAGAGTAGAAATAAATGAATTTGAAATGAGAATACAACAGATCAACAAAATAAAAAGATGTTTTTTAAAAAGAAAGAAAAACAAAACTGACAAACCTCTACCCAGACTAAGAAAAAAGGAGAGAAGATCCAAATAATTATAATCAGAGATGAAAAAGGAGACATTACAACTGATACTACAGAAATTCAAAGGATCACTAGTAAACTACTAGGAGCAACTATATGCCAATAAATGGGAAAATCTAGAAGAAATGAGTAAATTCCTAGAAATATTCAACCTACTAAGACTGAACCACAAAGAAATCCAAAACCCAAACAGACCAATAACAAGTAACGAGATCAAAGCCATAATAAAAAGGTCTCCCAGTAACGAAAAGCCTAGGACCCAATGGCTTCACTGCTGAATTCTACCAAACATTTAAATAAGAATATCAATCCTACTTAAACTCTTTCAAAAAGTAGAGGAGGAGGGAAAACTTCCAAGCTCACTCTGTGAGGCCAGAATTACCCTGATACCAAAACCAGAAAAATGAAACATCAAAAAAAGAAAACAACAGCCAACAGCCCTGATGAACACTGATGCAGAAATCTTCAACAAAATACTAGCAAACCAAATTCAACAACACGTTAAAAAGATCATTCATCATGACCAAGTGGGATTTATCCCAGAAATACAAGGATGATTCAATATATGCAAATCAATACATCATATCATTAGAATGAAGAAGAAAAACCATATGATCATCACAATTGAGGCTGAAAAAGCATTTGATAAAGTCCAACATCCCTTCATGAAAACCCTCAAAAAACTGGGTACAGAAAGTACATACCTCAACACAATAAAAGCCATATATGACCAACTCACAGCTAGTATCATTTTAAATGGTGAAACATTAAAAGCCTTTTCTCTAAGACCTGGAACGAGACAAGGATTCCTACTTTCAATGCTGTTATTCAACACAGTACTGGAAATCCTAGCCAGCGCAATCAGACAAAAAAAGAAAAGAAATAAAGGGTTTGCAAATTGGAAAGGAAGAATTCAAATTATCCTTGTTTGCAGATGATATAATCTTGTACTTGAAAAAACTTGAAGACTCCGAAAAACTACTAGAACTGATAAATTCAGTAAAGGTGCAGATAATCAACATATAAAAATCAGAGCATTTCTATATACCGAGACAGTGAACAATCTAAAAGAGAAATCAAGATAGTAATCCTATTGACAGTAGCTACAAAGAAAAGTAAATATCTAGGATTTAACTTGACCAGAGAAGTGAAAGATCTCTACAATGAAAACTATAAAACACTGATGCAAAAAATTGAAGAGGAAACAAAAAATGGAAAGATAATCCATGTTCATGAACTGGAAGAATCAATACTGTTAAAATGTCCATACTACCCAAAGCTATCTAAAGATTCAATATAATCCCTATCAAAATACTAAAGACATTCTTCTCAGAAATAGAAAAAAAGAAATCCTAAAATTTATATGGAATCACAAAAGATCTATAACAGGCAAAACTATCCTAGGCAAAAAGAACAAAATGAAAGAATCATATTACCTAACTTGAAATTATAATACAGAGCTGTAATAACCAAAATGACATGGTAAAGGCACAAAAATAGCCACTTAGATCAGTGGAAGAGAATAGAGAATCCAGAGATAAATCCATACATCTATAGTAAACTCATTTTCAACAAAGATGACAAGAATATACATTGGGAAAAGGACATTCTCTTCAATAAATGATGCTGGGAAAATGAGATATTTATATGCAAATGAATGAAACTTGACCCCTATCTCTTCCCATATACAAAAATCAAATCAAAATGGATTACAGACTTAAATCTAAGATTTCAAACTATGAAACTACTAACAGAAAAATTTGGGAAAACTCTCTGGAATACTGGTCTGGGCAAAAATTTCTTGAGTAATACTCCACAAACACAGGCAACAAAGTAAAAATGGATAAATGGGATCACATCAAGTTTAAAAGCTTCTGCACAGCAAAGAAAAACACAAAGTGAAAAGACAACCCACAGAAAGAGAGAAAATATTTGCAAACAACCCATCTGACAAAGGAGTAATAACTAGAATATAAAAGGAGCTCAAACACTATAGGAAAAATACCTAATAATCTGATTTTTAAAATGGGCAAAAGATCTGAATTGACATTTCTCAAAAGAAAATATACGAATGACAGGCCGGGCGCGGTGGCTCATGCCTGTAATACCAGCACTTTGGGAGGCGGAGCAAGGTAGATCAACAGAGGTCAGGAGTTCGAGACCAGCCTGGCCAACATGGTGAAACCCCATCTCTACTAAAAATACAAAACTTAGCTGGGCGTGGTGGCATGCACCTGTAATCCCAGCTACTCAAGAGGCTGATGCAGGAGAATTGCTGGAACCCGGGAGGCAGAGGTTGCAGTGAGCTGGGATTGTACCACTACACTGCAGCCTGGGCCATAGAGCAAGACTCTGTCTCAAAAAAAAAAAAAAAAAAAAAAAATATATATATATATATATATATATACACACACACACATATGACAAACAGGTATATGAAAAGGTGCTCAACCATTGACATTCTTCACAAAATTAGAAAAAACTAACTGAACACATGAAGCTAGAGACTAGGAGGATGGTTACCAGAGGCTAGCAAGGGTAGTAGGGATGGGGGAAATGGAAATGGTTAATGGGTACAAAAAAAACCCAGAAAATGAAAACACTTAATATTTGCTACACAATAAGGTAACTACAGTCAAAAACAATTTAATTGTACATTTTAAAGTAACGCAATGAGTATAACTGGATTGTTTGTAACACAAAGCATAAATGTTTGAAATGACGTATACCCCATTTAATCTGATGTGGTTATTATGTATTGCATGCCTGTATCAAAATATCTCATGTAACCCATAAATACATATACCTATGACATACCCAAAAAAATTACAAATAAAAATATTTTTTAAAAAGTAGTGAGATGTATATGAAAAGTCAAAATAATGAGACGCAGATACTAATATCGGAGTATTGACTTTTGATACCTAAAATCTGGATTTGGTAATGTTTGGAATGTGCTCTAAACTGATTATACAAAAAAGGAGGAAAAATTGCTCCAAAAAGAATTATATACATAGACCAAAAAGGGCTTCAATCAAACAAAGCTGAAAATGAAATAATAAAGCTGGTTTATAAGCCGTAAGTCAAACGCTATAGCTGTCAGATAGTTGTGTCTATTTATTTGGGTAATACCGAAATAGGGTAAGGCAGGGACTCAAAGCGATGACAAATAATTAGAATTATGAAATATATAAACCGTATCCAAGGATTGACAGTTACTTGTGGAGTTCTTTGTATCATTTCATTTCAGTTGAGGATGGGCATACAGCCATAATCTTAGAATCCAAATTAGGGTACAATAAAAAAATTGTAACTAATCTCTCCTCAAGCATATGCAATTGAAGCTGCAATACACATTTTGGTTTTTATTTTAATGGACGTGAATGGAAGAGTAAGAAAACGGGAGCACAATGAATCAGAGTGAGGTCTGAAGCTAATCTTTAGAAATGGTGAGGACACAGAAAGTCACAGAGAAAGATCCAGCCTATGTCACTATGATCTCCATCTTCCTAATTTGAGCCCAGAGTGACATCTAGTCTTTAGAATTGGAAAATAAAAAGAGAGCTGATCTATGATTATTGACTCCAGCCATGCATACACCCTCCACTTTCTTTTTTGCCCAGGCTGAAGTTGAAAAAATTACGACATTTTAACATGAATTTATTTATTTATGTCTGGGAATGGGTGAAATAATAAGATGTCTTTGATTCTAAAATATTAACTCTATGATATAGTATTCTTATAGTCTCTCTTTTTAAAAAGAATCTTTAAAAAATAGAACTACCACATATAATTCTCATATTCCTCATAAAAAATGAACATGAGGTGTTCAACAGCACTTACCATAAAAGAAAACACCAATAGAACAATTACATTTGTTGTATAATCATGTGTCTCAAACTAAATATGCTATAGGAATATTTTACATTCCTGATGAATAACCTTACCTTCACAAGGCAGGTTTCTTTAAAAAAATTCCAGGAAATTAGGAATGACAGTTAGTGAACTACAGGCCACCAATGAAATACCATCTGGCTTCAGCTGCACTATTTGATTTCCATGAGCTCCTTTAGAGCCCTTTATTTACAAGGAGGCTAGGGCTCCTCTGGAGTGTAAAGCTGAAGATATGAGATTGATTGCTGAAAAAGTCAGTTTTAAGGATACTTTTAAAACGCAATCATTGCAGCCACAAAATTTAAAGAAATCATACTTAAGTGTTTAGTAAAAATTAATATTGCAACACTCACTGCCACACTAAATCAGAGGGTTAAAGTCAGAATATCAATACTGTCAGTTACTTTTCTACAATACTTAAACTTCATTCAACTATTTTTCAACAGAAATAGGAATGGAGCTTCATAGAAAAAGTACACTCAAATGGATACGCTGAAAAAACAATTGGAATCCACTGTGAATTCAGGTCATTTACAGGTAGAAATAAATCATGTAGGTCTAAAAATCATTGTAATGTTATATTCAAGAGTTCCCAGTTCAACTGTAAATTGATAGAGATTTACATAGTTTCAATATTAAAATACAAATGGCAAGATTGTATTTTGAGGGGACAAGGAGTTAAAATTAATAGAAAGATGCTTTAAATCTATTCCAAAGAGTGATTAATCGTAGTATTTTCTGTATGAAACATGCTACATGAAAACAGCATAATCAATCAGAACAGCTTTAGAATCAGGGTGAGTGGCCTAGACCTGGCCCTGGGTCTGCCATGCAAAGGACAATGGTACCTTGGACAACAGGACTGCTCAGTGTGTGAGCACAGGAGCCAGGCAGTAACTGTGGATGGAACAGAGAACTCTTAATGCCTTGGTGAGCTGATTACATAATCTCTAATTTCTAAATTTATGATTCAGGGCAAAGGAGAGAGCATCACTGGCCAAATTGATTCTGCAATACTTTATGGTGGCTCATGTACCAGGAATAGGACCTATATAATAAATTAGAGCTTGATATATTTATATAGTCAAGATTAGAAGCAGGACTTCCTGGCTGTGTTAAATACGTCTTACATTTATTAACATAATAATCACATGAAAGGAAAATACGGTCATGTGTCACATAAACACATTTTGGTCAAAGATGGACTGCATACATGACAGTAGTCCCATAAGATTGTAAGGCTGTTTTTCTTTTGTACCTTTTCTATGTTTAGGTACACAAATACTTACCACTGTGTTACAACTGCCTACACTACTCAGGACAGTAGTAGCAATAGGCTACATCGTAATACCAGGACTTTGGGAGTGTGTAGCGGGCTATACCATCCAGGTTTGTGTCAGTATACTGTATTATGTTCACCCAATGACAAAATTGCCCAACGATGCATTACTCAGAATGTATCCCTGTCATTAAGTAATGCATAACTGGACCAAAATGTTTTCTGGGCCCACTGATGTAGTGACTTCTTAAATGGGAGATAAAACCTCTAACATTAAATATACCAGATTATTCAGACCATAAAGAGTGTCCATATTTTTATCTCTTCTTTCACTCCCCAAAGTGAATGCCAGCAATAAAATCATCCAGAAAGACACCCCTCTCAGACTTACTGAGAACTAAATATACACAGTCATGACAAAAATTTTCATCATGTAAGGCATATTCTTTATATTGTCATTCAGGTTTTTAACTTCAGTTGCAAGGAAGTGTAATTCTCTGTCATTAGAGATCATTGAGGAATAAAGTAAATGCTGCTATTACAGCTGAAATCATCAAACTGAGCACCTGCTCTGAGATCATGAGTGAGGGATACACTGCTGTGGTCTGATTGTTCTTCACTTTCAAGAATGTTCTGATTCCTTTTGAAAGACAATTTTTAGGAAAAATTAAGGTAAAACTTAATTAAATGGCAACAAAGTTGATATAGATTGTTGGAATTAAAATCAAAGATTCGAAGTAAGCTAAATTTTTATATTATTATTATTTTCTTCTGCTCCAAAAAAACTGCAGGAACGTAGTAAGGTAAATTTTTAACAAGGTCTTTAGGAAAAACAATTTAGGTCAAGTCAATTCTTTGTCTCTAAATGGGGGATCATTTGTTATTAAATGTTCTGTCTAAAATTCACAGCAATGCCTAGTACAGACCAGAAACTCTAAAATGTAATAAGGTATAATGTAAGGATGAGTAAGTGGGGAAAGACCTTATGCTAGTTGAAAAGTTGGATATGACATCAGGCCCACTGGCTGATGCCTATAACCCCAGCATTTCAGGAGACCAAAGTGAGAGGATCACTTGAGCCCAGGAGTTTGAGAACAGCCTGGGCAACATAGTGAGACCTTGTCTCTACAAAAGAACTAAAAAATTAGCCAGGTATAGTGGCGCACGCCTGTAGTCCCAGCTACCCAGGAGGCTGAGGTGGGAAGATCACTTGAGCCCAGGAGTTCGAGACTGCGGTGAGCCATAATTGCACCACTGCACTCCAGTCTGGATGACAGAGTGAGACCCTGTCTCAAAGAAAGAAAAATAAATGTTGGATATGAACATGGTTTCTTCAGGGGTCACTGAGGATCCCCTACCATGTTACTTGAAATACTTTTCAAGTATTGCAAAATAGGGATGGACAAGAAAATGAAGCAAAATTCTGAAGCCTTGAAAACGTAAATGTGGACATGATAAACTGACAGTCCCTGCAGGTTCCTAAGTAGAGGACTGACACCAGAAATTTACCTAATAGTTGGGCACGGTGGCTCATGGCTGCAATCCTAGCATTTTGGGAGGCCGAGGCAGGTGGATCACCTGAGGTCAGGAGTTCAAGACCAGCCTGACCAACAAGGTGAAACCCTGTCTCTATTAAAAATACAAAAATTAGCGAGGCATGGTGGCAGGTGCCTGTAGTCCCAGATACTCAGGAGGCTGAGGCAGGAGAGTTGCTTAACCTGGGAGGCAGAGGTTGCAATGAGCTGATATCACGCCACTGCGCTCCAGCCTGGGCAACGGAGTGAGACTCCATCTCAAAAAAAAAAAAAAAAGGACCAGGAGCGGTGGCTCCCTCCTGTAATCCCAGCACTTTGGGAGGCCGAGGCGAGCAGATCATGAGGTCAGGAGATCAAGAACATCCTGGTTAACACATTGAAACCCTGTCTCTACTAAAAATACAAAAAATTAGCCAGGTGTGGTGGCGGGTGCCTGTATCTCAGCTACTTGGGAGGCTGAGGCAGGAGAATGGTGTGAACCTGAAAGGCGGAGCTTGCAGTGAGACAAGATCTCGCCACTGTGCTCCAGCCTGGGCGACAGAGTGAGACTAAGTCTCAAAAAAAAAAAGAAAAGAAATTTACCTAATATTTCTACAATGGATATAGAACCACCAGGTAAGATGCTTTTGAGAGGGAAGACTAGAAACACAAGGAAATGTGGAATTGCATCTATAAGCACCTGAGCAATCTTATCTTTTCATTAGACTCAAATGTGACCACTGTGGGTGGGCTGGGAAGAAAGATTAAGCAATACTAAAATAAGCCACTTACTGCTGTCCACGCATTTCTTTTGCACCGGGCACACAGCCATCCATCGCAGATCTCATGAGAAGGAATACCATAACAACCTATAAAATAATAGTATGTATCCATGCATTAGGTCTTTTTCACCTTTAAAATATTGCAGATCTCAGTACTGAAACAAATAAAAATGGAACACTAGCCTACCATACTGTCTTGATTCTCACTGTATAGAACAAAACATAAGCAAGGTGAATGTGAGTCTTATTGATAACTAACACAATAGTTATAGAAAATACTTATGGAACGTCTTGAATGGGTAATAAAATTTTAAAATGTCAAGTCTACTAATTTGTTCATGCACAGACATCTCAAAATAAGTTGCAATCCATGGGGCAAAGTTTAAGGAAATGTTAAAAATAATACAATAAATACATTGTGATCTAATATTATTAAAATAATTTAAATTTTGAAGTAATTTTAAATTACTTCAAAAATTAAGTCTAACTACCTTCAACCTCAATGATAAGGCAAATGCTACAAATTCAGAGTTAGCAATGAAGGAATATTTTCAATTCAATTTGTCTATTCAGCTCATGCCTGACCCAAAATAACTATCTAAGGTGATGGCTGATTATGCAAATATACATAGCAATTACATGGCATTAAGGAACACATGTCACTCTGACTTCTTGAGATAAGAGAATTTTGAAATATTTAAATGAGTAATTTTTAATATTTCCGATATTAAAACCCCCTCCTTATAAGAGGGTTAAGATTTAATGAGTAATTTTTGAAAATTTCTGTAACATCTGAGATGGAAACAAAATAACAGAAATGTAATTTCCCGAGGAAAAAACCTATCATGGTTAACCATGTCCATGAAGTAATGAGTTAAAGCATATGTGTATAAAATAGTATGGTTACACTACATAGCTGCTACATTCAGGAATCAGATTATATCCCAATAATAGGTATACACAAAATAGTGCTTTACCTAGTGTATACACATAACAATGTAAGGTGTGTATATGCGTGTGTGTGTGTGTGTGTGTTACAAATTGCCTTCAATACAAAAACAAGATGGCTATTACATTTCAAGCAGATACTGTTTAAATCCTTTAAGTAGATAGTATCTAATTAATCAATAAATGATAAATGATGAAGCTGTTTCAACCCTAATATAAAGCAATTATTACTCTGAGGTAAATACAGAAGATAATATCTATATTATAAACCATTCTAACTACATTGACAGAGGACAGGCCATACCTAAGTGAGTTACTAGAATATGTGATTTGGTAAGATCTGGAATACTAAAATGCCTTAAAATACAGTTGTAGTATATGAGATCCCTTTTACATGTTTCATAGGATTTACATGGCAGATCAATAAATGTTTACCACTTATCCAACTGTCAAAAATAATAAATTGAGATAGGTGTGGAGACTATCTCAGTCCAGGGGTAAAACAACTGTAATGACTGTTCTCCCCTGGAAGGCAATAGAGATTTCCACCCTTACGAATGAAAAAAAGTTAACTCAATACAACAATTCTCAGAATAACCAAAGGAACGTCCATTTCTCTTTTAAAAGTCACAAAGAAAAACAGTCTTCAACAATATCAGACTTTCAAATTAAGTTTTTATAAACTAGATCTTAAAGTAAGTAAAATTCAAGCATGTGAAAGGAACCCCATGATGACTCCTCACCTGGACCGCAAACAAACAAACCAACAAAAAAAAAACCCAGACCTGCTCTCCACTGATACTACATGAAAGTGGTGAAAAAAGGATGAATATACTAACTCATACTTTTACTAGAAGAAATGTGAAAAAGAATGATATCAACCATGAAGAATGCCAATAGTCCATGCAACAGATCTGACAGGTTCCAAAAAAGTGAGAAATAAAGATGATGTGAAATGCTGAAAAGCCAGTGATTGATGAATTATAGATCCATTTACTTGCATGAACCCGTACGCAGCACTTTGCACAGGAAATCAGAAGACTTGTTCCATCTTCTTCAAGGAAGGCATTGGGTGGAGAATATTCTATATTTTCTTCACTATAAATAAAACACATCTCTGGTATAAGGGGCTTAGTCTTTCCTTCCAACGTAATGACTTCATCTAATTTTGTCTCCCATCTAGCATCATTTTCTTCATTGCTGCTATCTGGCTGAAAAACACAACGTTTCCACATGAGTGAAAAACATGGAAAAGAGCTCATCATTCTAGTCACTCAAATCCACTAACTCCTGTTCCAGACACTAACTTCTAACTTTTGTTCTTCCTGTTGTTCTCCTTGATCAAACTACTAGTTTTTTGGTTTTTTTTTTTTTTTTTTAATCAACATTCCACCTCAGACTCCCACCCAAAAGCTAATCTGCAGGAACAGGACAATATTCTATTATGTCTGTTCATATAAGAAAGTGACTGCCTACTCAAATTGTGTCTTCCCAAAATTAGTTCATAGAAAGCATCAATTCTTTTGCTTCTTCATATGCACTAGAGTTAACAGATCTGTTTTCATTTATTGAAGAATCATATTTTGCTACACTTGAAGGAGTGTACAATGACCCCAGGTTTAATCTGTGCAGCAGCAGTATTAGGAGAGGCTTTAAGATTTTTTGCCTCATCACAGTATTTGAAAGCAAGAGAGAGAGAACTGGCACATGTCACTAAATAAGAAAGGATAATGTATCAAACAAAACTATCACCTCACAACAAAAGATAGAAAAAACATTTAGTATTTACTTTAAAGTATAAGTAATGAATTACCTCACAGATTTTATATTATTTAATGTTTTACACTGTATTATTTTATATTAAATCTCCACAAATCTTATGATTTTAGTTTGAATTTTTTCATTATTGAGACATATACAGATTATAATGGAGAAATAAGAATCAATAAGTAGTTAAAACCCAGAAATTTAATGACTAAAGGAAGAGAAAAATAATGTTTATCACTCACCAGTGCCACATTAAAAAACATGAAGGGAATAAATTATTTCCTCAGTACAAAGGTCTGAAAATGTGAGATACCACACATTTTCTTGCTCTGAAATGTCTGAACAGAACAGTTTATTTTTATAAAGAACTCTAAGACAGACATAATCTTGAATAAAATATTTGTTTCTATAAATAAAAATATAACCCAAAACATAATGTTCATGTCAATACACTTCATAATATACTGTACCTTAAAATGAACCACATAGTTCCACCCTTACAAGATTCCTAAAGATCATTTCAACTGTTTGAGTGCTGAGGACTGTGACCCTCCATTAGCTGAGGTGCTATCAGTATAATATCTATGGAATGATGCTGAAAACAACATCAAGCACAGCCAGCTGATGAGGATGAACTGGAAAATTTAGTTTCTAGTGAGTCTTGGCTGTGTCTTTTGCATGTTCCACATGGAAAGGTGAAAAGAGACACTTAAAATTTGGACCTAGGGCTGACATTTCCATTATTTGAGAATGACATTTTCAAACAACAACAACAAAAAACAGAGATAAACTTAAAGTTCTATCTTTGAAAGTTTCTACTATTTGTAAGCTTTAAGTTGTGTTTCTTGGTAAAAAGAGGTAGAAAAGCTGAAAGTAACTCCCCCATGAAATAAGATACTCAGAAAAGATTTGGGAGACCAAAGTGGAAGGATCGTTTGAGGCCAGGAGCTCAAGACTAGCCTAGGCAACATAGTAAGACCAACTCGCCAGAAAAATTAAAAAATAAATTTAAAACATTAGGCAGGTATGGTGGCTCATACCTATAGTCCTAGCTACTGTGGAAGCTGAGGCAGAAGGATCGCTTGAGCCAGAGTACAAGCCTACGTGGAGTCAACACTATGCCACTGCACTTCAGCCTGGGCAACAGAGCACGACCCCACCTCAAAAGTATTTTCAGAAAAGTGTCCCCCAAGGAGGATGTAGAAAGTGTTTGTGGTTCTATGAAAGCCATCAGCTACCTAAGGATGTCTTCCTTCTTATGTGCAAAGGAATCACACAACAATTTACAGTGATCTTGTGGTATGTGGTCACACGGAAAGCAGAGCAATGAAGGCAACTCTGACAGCAGCCCCCCTTTACCTTATGATATGGCATGAGCAGAGTGCAGATGGCACAGTGTGGCTTCATCCTGGCCACTGTTGCATTATACTCTTGCTCAGCTGCGAAGTTAGGGGACTTCGTCTGCCAAAGGTGGATGAGAGGCTTCGCCCAAGACTCTGTTTCTTCCACTTCCTCCTCAATGGACAGAACCTCAGGCAATTCTTAAGGAAGAAGGCAGGAAAATATCGTGAGCACGGGAACCAGGGAAAACAATCACCCTGAGTACAAAAGAAGCAAACATTCCACAGAATCTGTGATATTAAGGCCAGAAACCAAACCTATTTTGTCTTTCAAATACATCCTGAGAGAGCCAGAATAAGGGAAGTTGCCTTATAATCCTCCTCAAGCCTCAAAGACTAGAGCAGATCTCATGGCCAGACAACCACCCTTGTTTTGTGACCCTCCCCATCCCTACCAGAAATAATTACACTGCTCCCTCCTTCCCACATGACTCCTTCCGTGTCTCTACTGCTACGGTAAAAGCTCCAATACTAAAATAGGTTTATGTGTATGAGATTATCTTCTAGTTATCAGAGTAATTCACAATCCAGAAACTACTTTGCCAATTTTTACTTTCTTCATCTAACATAGTACATGGTTCAATAAAAGTTTAATTGAACTTCACTGAATTAACTCCTGGGTTCAAGAATTTATTACAATTAACATTTTTACAGAGCAGCTATAAAGTGCCAAGCAATATACTAGCATTACACGGATATAAAAGAAAATCCCTAGTCAGATCTTCTCATTTGTTCCATAAAATACCCCTAGAGGGTCAAATCTTTTAAATGTATATTTCTTTTTTCTTTTTCCTTCTTTCTTTTTTTTTTTTAAGATGGAGTTTTGCTCTTTGTGCCTAGGCTGGAGTACAATGGTGCAATCTCAGCTCACTGCAACCGCTGCCTCCGGGGTTCAAGCCACTCTACTGCTTCAGCCTTCCGAGTAGTTAGGATTACAGGCGCCCACCTCCACGCCTGGCTAATTGTTTTTGTATTTTTAGTAGAGATGGAGTTTCACCATGTTGACCAGGCTGGTCTAGAACTCCTGACCTCAGGTGATCCACCCACCTCAGCCTGCCAAAGTGCTGGGATTACAGGCATGAGCCACCCAGCGGCCTAAAATGTGTATTTCTTTACTCCACAAGAACAGCACTTTATAAAATCTTACAGACCACCAGAAAAATACAGAAAGACACAACATGTTAACAAAAAAATCTTCATGCCTATAGCAGAGGGCAGTACATCAGAGCAAGTGGCCAGAATAAAAGCTGCACCCAGTGTCTAGGGCCGTGACACATTCTAAACATCTTCATGAGTAGCTTTCATAGTCCGATAAATGAATACTGTAGAGCAATGTGCTGAACTACAAAGCACTGGGGAGTGAGTGTTCCAGCCCTTGCCATGTTGACTTACCTGTTTCAGAAAAAGTCAAATTAGATTTGCACTGATGGCAAAATGGGAAGGACTGAATGAGGCAGAAAATAACTCAAAATACGTCAAATGCCAACTGTAGCACAAAGGGTGGCATTATTATAATAATCATGTCATCATGGTTGCTGTTCTTATTATTTTTACAATGGAAAACACTTGGTATTCACCCATGGGTAGAGTATTTGAAAACAAAAGATAAGAATCTTTGCCTATATTTGCAATAAAGTAATCTGACTCTGAATGTAAACTGTTTCTCGCAGCATTTGGCCTCACCATAATAGCAAAAGGAGATGGCTAAAAAATTATTACAGCACAGGATATACTACAGCTAATTTTGTGCATTTATGATTTAATACCGCACCTTTATATTTGGTTACATACGTGTTTGTGTGCATATGTTGTGACAAATTTTAACTTTTTATAATAGATTTATGTTCATAGTAGTAAATGATAAAACAGTCTTGTATCTGCATATATTTTACGCATTCATGACCTATCTTTTTCTTTATTTTTTAAATATTTCTAGGCTATATGATTCATTTGTGAGTTTTTTCAAATTGTTCCAAGTCTATGAGAAATGTTCTAATGTACTTATTGGAAAAAAATGGCACGTACGTAGACCCAAACAATTCAAACCAGTGATGTTCAAGGAGTCAACTGGAATTGAAAGATAACCGCCGTTCTCAAAACATGATCGGTGAACTCCAGGGGATGCACAATCCTGTTGCATGGCATCTGTATAGTCAAAACTACTTTCATAATAACGCACGTTATTTGACTATGTTACCCAGTTGCGATTTGTAACGGTGATACAAAAGCAGTAGAGAGTAAAATTGTTGGTGCCTCAGCATGAATCAAGGCAGTGATACCAAAGGAATCATTATATTGACTACCTCATACTTACAGAGGTAACAAAAAGGCAGTTTCTCTTAGTAATGCCTTTGATGGGGGGGAAGCATCAATTTTATTAAATCTGTGGAAAAAAAGGAATGTATGCATAAAGTATTTCTGTACACACTGAAGTTCAAGAGTAGTCTTTAGAAAAGCCCTTGTGCAATTAATTGAATTGCGGGTTGAACTACCTGCCATTTTCATGGAATGCCACTTTTTCCATGAAAAAACTTATTAGCAGACAAACTACGGTCATTCAGACTTGGGTGGCTGGCAGGAATTTTCTTGAAAATAAACAAAAAAAACCTGTCAATTTTTTAAAAAATTAGAGTATTTGTCAACAATGATAAAAATCAAGCTTGTAAGTCACAATTAAAATTTCTGGAAAATTTGTATCCATTACTGTAAGCTCAACAGATTCCAAATGCTTAAATCTGTCTCTGGTGGAAGTGATAATAATAATGAATGTAATCTTTTATATCATATAAAGAGATGTGTCAATATCTAAAAGATCTGGATAACTCACATCTTTGCTAATGCATAGTAACAAAAATCATGCATGGATTAAAAAGCCACTTAAAATGCAAGACACACCAACGAACTTTCAGCTTAATAGAGTATAAAAAATTCACTGATATGATTTTAGGTTCCACACTGAAACTAAACTACTGTTTGTCAGGTTTTGATAAACAGTCAAAGAAGAATGTCCCCTTAACTATCTAGAAAGGTTATTAAAATACTGCTTGCTCCCTTTCCAACCACATTATCTGGGGGAAGCTGAAATTTTCATCATATTCTTCAACCAAAACAACATAGTGCAAGAGATTGAATGCAGAAGCAAATAAAAGAATGCAGCTGTCTTTTATTAAATCCAATACTAAAGACATTTGAAAAAAATATAACATCTCCCCAACCTGCAGCCACTGGTAACTAGCACCCTACTCTCTGCTTTTACAAGTTTGATGTTTTTAGATTCCACATATAAGTGAGATCATGTGGTATCTGTCTTTCTGTTCCTGGCTCAACTCACTTAACATAATGTCCACCAGTTTCATTCATGGAGCAGCAAATGTCAGGATTTCCTTCTTTTATAAGGTTGAACACTATTGGACTGTGTGCACATACAATATTTTTCTTATCTATTCCTTGATTGATGGATACTTCAGATTTATTTCATATTGTACTTATTGTGAATAATGCTGACTGCACATGTAAGTGCAGATATCTCTTTGACATACAGATTTCATTTCTCTTATATCCTTTGGACAAAGCCAGATGGGGATTTCTGGATCAAAAGGTAAACCTATTTTTAATTTTGTTCAGGAATCTTCATACTGTTACCCATAATGGCTGTACTAATTTACATTCCCACCAACAGTGTACAAAGGTTCCCATTTCTCTATATCCTAACCAACACTTGTTGTCTTTTTGATAAAAGCCATTCTAACAGGGATAAGAAGTGAGGTTTTCATTTGCACTTTCCTAATGAGCTGTGATGTGGGGTGTTTTTCATATAACTGTTGGCCATCCATATGTCTTCTGCTGAAAAACATCTATTCAGGTCCTTTGCCCAGTTTTAATCCAGTTAATTGTTTTCTTGCTATTTAACTGTTTAAGTTCCTTATATATTGGGATACATATATAAGGATATTATGAATCCTTACATAATGTCAATATTGGGATACTGATAACTTATCAGAGATATGGTTTGCAAAATAATTTCCCACATTCTGTAGGTTGTCTCTTTACTCTGTTTCTTTCTTCCTTTCCTTTGCAGAAGCCTATTTGATAAAATCCCATGTATATATTTTTGCTTTTGTTGCCTGTGCTTTTGGAGTACAATTGCAACAAAAGCAAAAATTGACAAACGGGATATAATTAAACTAAAAAGCATCTGCACAGCAAAGGAAACTATCAATAGGGTGAAAAGACAAACTACAGAATGGGAGAAGATTTTTGCGAACTATGCATTTGACAAAGGTCTAATATTCAGCATATAAAGGGAACTTAATCAAATTTACAAGAAGAAAAACAACCCCACTAAAAACTAGACAAATTACATGAACAGACACTTTCCAAAAGAAGATACATACGGCCAACAAGCATATGAAAAAAAGCTCAACATCACTGATCATTAGAGAAATGCAAATCAAAATTACAATGAGATACCATCTCACACCAGTCAGAATGGTTGTTATTAAAAAGTCAAAAAATAACAGATGAGAGCAAGGTTGTGGAGAAACAGAAACACTTATACACTGTTGATGGGAGTATAAATTAGTTCAACCATTATGGAAGACAGTGTAGTGATTCCTCAAAGAGTTAAAAACAGAAATCCCATTCAACTCAGCAATCCCACTACCGGGTATACACCCAAAGCAATAAAAACCACATAAAGTGCATTATAAAGACCCATACACACATACGTTCATAGCAGCACTATTCACAAAAGCAAAGACATGGAATCAACCTAAATACCCATCAGTGATAGACTGGATAAAGAAAATGTGGTACCTATATACCATGGAATATTACGCAGCCATAAAAAAGGAGATCATTTCCTTTGTGGGAACATGATGGAGCTGGAGGCCATTACCCTTAGCAAACTAACAGAAACAAAAAACCAAATACTGCATGTTCTCACTTATAAGTGAAAGCTAAATGATGAGAACACATGGGCACATAAGCAGAACACCACACACTGGGACCTTTCAGAGGGTGAATGGTTGGAGAAGGGAGAAAATCAGGAAAAATAATGGATAATGGATATTAGGTTTAATACCAAGGTGATGAAACAATCTGTACCAAAAAACTCCGTGACACAAGTTTACCTATGTAACAAACCTGCACATGTACCCCTGAACTTAAAAGTTAAATCAATAAATTCATTAAGGAATTTATTTTTTTGATGCCACTGTAAGTAGAATTGTTTTCTTGATTCATTTTTCAGAGAAGTCACTGTAAGTATATGGATATGATATTGGTTTTTCTATGTTGACTCTGTATCCTACAACTTTCCTGATTTATTAGTTCTTACAGTTTTTTGGTGGCATCTTTGGGGTTTTCTATATATAAGATCATATCATCTGCAAAAAGATACAATTTAGCTTATTCCTTTGCTAACTAGATGCCTTTTATTTCTTTATCTTGCCTAACTAGTCTGGCTAAACTTCCAGTATCATGTTTAATGGAAGTGGCAAGAGTGGGAATTCTTGTTATGTTCCTGGTCTTAGATGAAAATTTCCATTTTTCATCAACAATGATGTTAGCTGTGGGCTTGTTGTACTTGGCTTTCATTGTGTTAAAGTATGTTCCTTTTACACTTAATCTGCTAATTATTTTATATCACAAAAGAATGTTAAGTTTTATCAAATGATTTTCTACAACGATTGAGATGATCGTGGGGTTTCTGGCCTTCATTCTTTTCTTGCGGAGCCCCTGTCTGGATTTGGCATTAGGGTACTGCTGGCCTCACAACATGAATCTGGAACTATTCCTTCCTTTTCGATATTTTGGAAGGATTTGAGAAGGATTGGTTTTAGTTCTTTAAGTGTTTGGTAGCACTTGGCAGTAATCGGGTTTGGGGCTTTTCTTTATGGAAGAGTTTCCTCATTCCAACTCCTTATTCATTTCTGATCTGTTCAGATTTCCTATTTCTTCAGGATTTAGTGTTGGTAGATGATTTGTGTCTTAAGAATTTATGCGCTGATGCTCAGTTATACAAAGTGTTGTTATAATTGTTTAGTCTTTTATTAATATGATCTGATCCTCTGTATTTCTGTGGTATCAGTTGTAATGTCTTTCATTTCTGATTTTTAGTCTTCTTTTTTCCTTAATCTAACTAAAAGTTTGTCAATTTTATCTTTCCAGAAAAGGTTATCTATTGGACTTTTGTACTGTTTTTCTATTCTCTATTTCATTTATTTCTGCTCTGATCTCTATTATTTCCATTCTTCTACTTTCTTTGGGCTTAGTTTGTTCTTCTTTTTCTAATTCCTTGTGGTGTAATATTAGGTTGAAATCCTTCTTTTTTGGTGTATGCATTTATTGCTAAAAATTTCCTTCTTCAAATGCCTTTTGCTCCATTTTGTAACTTTTCTTATGTTATGTTTTCCTTTCCATTTGTGTAAAGATGTTTTTAAATTTCCCTTTAAATTTCTTCCTTGACTCATTGATTATTCACAGGAGCATATTCTTAATTTCCATGTATTTGTAAATTTTCTAAAATTCCTTGTTATTGGCTTCCAGTTTCATAGCATTGTGGTCAGAAAATACACTTGGTATAATGTCAGTCTTCCTGCATTTAGTAAAATGTGTTTTGTGGCCTAACATATGATCTATCCCGAAGAATATCCCATGTATGCTTGAGAAGAATGTGTATTCTGCAGCTGTTCAACAGAAGGTCACACTACTTAATGCCACCACAATGGGTATTAGATTTCAACATGAATTTTATTAGAGGGAACACACTAAAATCATACCAAGTTTCTTCATTCTTTGTCATTACTTTTTCTTTCTCTTTCTCTGGTTAATTTCAAGTGACCTGTCTTCAAGTTCACTGATTCTTTGACTTGAGACCACTGTTGAAGCCCTCTTGGAATTTTTCAGTTCAGTTATTGTGTTCTTTACCTCCAGAATATGTTTGGTTGTCTTTTATGGCTTCTATCTCTTTGTTGAAATTCTCAACTAGTTTGTGCATTGTCTTCCTGATTTCATTTAGTTGTCTATCTGTATTCACTTGCAGCTCATTAAGCTTCTTTAGATTACTATTTTGAATTGCTTTTAGGCAGTTTGTAAATCCATATTTCTTTACTGTTGGTTACTCAGGTTTTATTTTGTTCCCTCAGTGGTGTCATGTTTCTCTGATTATTCACGATTCTTGTGACCATGAGTTGGTATCTATGCATTTGAAGAAGCAGTGATTTATCCCAGTCTTTGTAGACTGGCTTTGGCTTGGAAAACCCTTCACCAGTCAGCTCATCCAGATTTTCTAGGCAGGCCATCTGGCATGGTCCAAGGGTAGGCTTGCTCCTGGAATCCTCCAGCCTTATGTCTGCATCAGTATGTGAGCTGGCCTAGCACCTGAGTTCATGGGGTTGTATCTGGGGCCTAAGTCCACCATGTAAGAACTGGAGCTTGGGACTACTGAGTTAGGCCAGGATCTTGGGTTCATGGGGGCCAGCTTGGCATCAATGTTCCACTGGCGTGGTCCTGTCAACTGAATCCACAGGGATGTTCCTGGATGCTTGGTCTGTGAGAGTTGGCCCAATGCCAGAGTCTTCTGTGGTAGACCTGTACCCTGGGTTCACTAGGGCAGGCATGAAAACCAGGTCCACAAGTTTGGACTACATCCTAGACCAGGGGAAGAGCTTGGAGCCTGAGTCTGTGGGGGTTGTCTTGGCTCTGGAGTGGGCCTGGAGTCTGGGACTGCAAATGCTGGTTACTGTTGAGGCAGGCTCGGAGACCGGCTCCGTGGGTGCTGATCTGGAATCTAAGGATGTGAGTACTGACCTGACACTTGAGCTAGTCTTGAGGCTGAGAGATGGCCTGACACTGGAGCAATCCTGGAGGCTCAGTCTGCAGGTACCAGCCAGGAATCTACGGTTGTGGGACTGTGTGGTGCTGGGTTTCACTGCAACAGACCTTAGATTGGGGTCTGAGGCAAAATCTGGTTCTCACAACACTCTCCTTCCCACACAGGTATCCCTATGGCTCTCCTCACTGTACTGCCTGGGGTTAGGGGTGTGGTAATACAGGTAATGCAAAACTGTCCTTCCCATCTCTTCAGTGCATCTTTTTTCATTTATGTGCTATACTCAGGTGCCATCATCTCTCCTCTGGTTCCCGTATCTCTTTTGAAGGCATTTTTGAGCATTGATAGTTGTTAAATTGATGTTTCTGCCAGGGGACAAGGGCTGTGAAGTCCTATTCAACTGCCTTGCTGATGTTTCTAATTACTTTTTATAGTTTGGGAAAATCATTATTTTTTATGAAAATAAATGTAACTATTTAAGTAAATGTAGTTTTTATTGCTACTTTTAAATGAATTAATATAATTTAAATTTTCCCTGGTGTGATTTCCAGTAAGTAAATATCAATAAAATAAACCCACAAAAAAGGAAATAAAAGAATCTTCTTTTGGGTCCTCAGAAGAGTTAAGAACATAAGGCTTCCTGAGACCAAAAAGACTGAGAATCACATGTGTACATTTTTCTAAAAGTGTTAGTATCAAAGAGTCACTGCTAAACAATACAAGCCTTAAAAAGACCTGGTGTAGGCTTCGCTCTTAAAACCAAGCAGTAACTTCATAAACAACTTGCCTTAATCAACTTGAAATACTTAAGCAAAAAGAAAACAAGAGTCAACACAGCAAAAGGGCCTCATTTTCTCTCTAGGTTCTTTCATGAATGTCTGCAAGGTTTGCCAGAAATTAAAGAAAAAAAAGATTTTATGCCAAGAGCACTTAATTTTTTTCTTCCTCAGTCAGTGAGCCTCTCACCTCATGGTAGAAACCCGTACTCCTAGATTAAGATTTTTACAAACACACTGTCATTCCTTGTAGCAAGTAACATGCCGTCAAGAAAACCATGAGCCTAAATACAAAGCAGTTCCTCAAATCTATGTAAGCCTTTCTAAATTTACAGACGCCCAGTATACCAGGCACCAAGGTATGAGGAACTTTGTCCTAAATAAGGAAACATAAGCAGTGGCTAAAAGGGCCATCCTATGGAAGAGGGCTAGCCCCTCAGCAAACACTACTGTGAGGTGGAAATGGGAAAACCAGATGCTAACTTGGATAAACGTACTGAAGAAACGTGTTGAAAATACTGCCACCTTGCCAACAATACCTTCAATAGCTGTTTTCAAATTTTTTAATCACCATGTCAATAAAAAAAAAAATTATTTTATAAATTGTTTCATTTTATAAATGAACTTGCCTATAGATGAAACTCCTGGATCATATACACAATAGACTGAAACGGTTTTTTTATAGTAGTATGAAAAGTATTCATTCTCACTTAGACCCAGGAAACCAATCATTGCCTCTTACTGTGAATTATTTCTGACAGAATTAAAAACTCGTGGGCAAAGGTAGTAGAAATAGCTCTGCAAACAGGGCCTAAGAATAGTCCTCAAGAAGAAATACGAGTCAAAACAAAAATATCTGATTTATATGTGTGCTGGCTGGGTATTAAGAAACTGACCACAACTTCCGCTTCTACAATTACCTATAGGTAAAATGACAGTCATTAGTCATTCACTGCCTGCTTACAACCCTCCCTTCTCAGCCTTTCCAGAGTGTCTCAAATGCATCTCCAAAGCTATTCTCCCTGCTTGCCATTCAAATCACACTGTCCACTCCTCAGGACCATAAACAATTCTGCTTTTCAAACACCTCAAAGGGATAGCTATATTTTTGTCTTGTCATTGATCATTAACTAGACAATCAGTATCACCTCTGATGCTCACCCAATGATTCTCCAACAGTCAGAGAGGTCTGCCTGGAAGAGACTCAATCCCACAGGACACGGTACCAGAAGGGGAAGCCCCATTAATTTGAAGCACAGGAAATCCTAAAAACTTTCTGGTTCCAATAAGAAAGTCAGGCTTGCTGAAAGAGTATCTTAAGACATTCAGAGAATCTTCAAAAGTTTTCTACTTACACTAATTTGCAGTATTCCAGCAGATTAATAAAACTTCCCAAGGTGAGGAAGGGTCACACTGGGGAGATGTTGTTAGCAACTGTGTAAACATACAGTATTTATTTTAATGCTTATTTATTTTTGGTTGCTTTGTATACACATTAATTTGTATTACTTTTCATACAAAAGGGAAAATGACTTTTACATAAAGTAAAAAGTCACACTAGAAAATATATATTTGAAAACATTAGTCCAAGTGTCACCAAATTATTCTAAGATAAGCATGGTTTGAAAAGTGTAGAGTTCTGCTCCAACCTATCAGAATAAACTAAAATAATGCTTCATTCATGCAGTCTATATGGTCTTGGTTGGGTGACGATTCTAAATCTGTTTCTCAATCTGTAAGATGAGTACAAGATTAGTTAAATGTCAGAATTCTCCAACAAGTTATAAGAGATAGCCAAAAGTTGCTATTTGCTGGTATGCGCAACCTAGTACTTCAGTACATGATGATCTTTCCTCTCTAGGCCTCCAACATAATCTCTGCAAAGGTCTGTGGGGGTTCAGTCAGGCTGGTGGGAAAATTTTTAGTTATAATAGCCACAAACGCTCTAGGAAGCCCTGAGTGTTTACATAACTTTGGTAATAAAATCTGGCTGAAGACAGCCGAGTCCCCTTACCTTTAGTTAAATAAATTAGAGTAGAAACAAAGGCATGTGAGGCATTTATCTAACTCATTTGTTTACTCATGTGGTCTTAATACTAACCTTTGTTCTACCGGTGCTTAATTCCTTTATACTCCAGAAGTCCACAATGTCAATTACCCTCTAGTAGTGTTGACTCAAGCCTTTGTCAATTAATCTTTACTAAATAAATGTGAGTCTCACTGGCTGGTCGGGGCCACGGCTGTGACTAAGTGGCCAGACACTCAGTAGAACTGGTGAGGCAGAATATCTGTGTGTCAGTGTACTTTATTCATCAGTCATTGGTTCAGGGTCTGCAGGACAGAACCCTGCAGAAGCCATTCAGAAAATTTCTTAAAATGTATGCCGTAAATACTAACCTTTTAAGATGACAACACAGATTAGAACAGAACCAATCTAGACAGATACCAAGTTATCTCCTATACATAAGTATTTCCATCAAAAGGTTTAGCCTTGTAGGGAAAATAAAAGCCTTTATTCTCCCATTCACTCAAAAACATCACTGAATATAACTGATGATAATAAAGAAATTAACGTCCTTTACAAAAGTATCCAAAAGAACTTTTAAAATATGCAAATAAATTATGGCATAGCTATATAATGCATGCATTAGAAGAAACGCTTTTGAGGATTAATGAAATATATAGTATGAATATATACATCATATAACATATTAGTTGAATATAATATTATAATCAATAAAAAATGGGAGCACAAAACCGTGTATAGGGAATATTGCCAATTCTATTAAAAAAGTTACATGTCTGGAATAAAGAGGCTTTTTAAGTTTTCATAATTATAAAAATTTGTCATCTTAAAAGTTTTTTAAAAACTGCTGTCAAAATAATATTAGGTGGGAACTATGAACTGGGGGAAACCGTGCCTTAAGAACAGATTTTTGCCAGATTTATTCACTCACCCAGGACAGTCTCTTTGAACAAATTTTGTTACATGTAAGTGACATCCCTAAGGAAAAATATTTGGGCCATGTGTGAAAGGGCTGCTGCCAGGACTTGTGGATGGAACTCAGCAGATGAGAAAAGCTATCGATTCCACTACAGTATAACTTCCCTCTGCCAGTCATCACAGTCATTCTGCTGCTTGGGGTGATGCTCTAGTGAGGTGTTTTGGCTGGTACAGCACCATTCTCTGCTACGAAGAGCACAGCAGCATCTGTTACATTTCAGGTACCTGAGCAAAATCTCAGTCCTGGGAGGCATGGTTTCAAACATCCTGCAGGAAATGGGCGGTATAGTGGGGTGGGGTAAGTACAGAAGTGAGATACTCAAAAAGGCAAAGATTCAAACTTGGGAACTTTATAATTTCTGTACTGAATAATGTATGAAAACAATATTTAAGTGATTTTTTTTTGAAATGCTGACCTTCAAATGTTTATAAAGCTGTGTTCAGAAGTACAAAAGAGAAAAAAATTATAGGACTTTATGTATGATTTTACTGAGAAGTGGTGACATTGAGAAAAAATTAAATTCTACATTATAGTTCCCCCAAAATGCTAATGTAATAATGAACAGTAGAGAATTCTACAGTTTAAAGTCTAATGCACTTAAGAAATTATAAATAGATGTATATAGTTTTGTTCTTTATGTATCACCTCTCAATAACATTGATACCAAAGTATTTCAAAAGGATACATTACAACTGACTCTATATACACTTTAAATAAGAGAAACATTCCAAAGGACACACCTTCAAAATTTCTATTACCAAAAAAAAAAAAAAAAGCCATGATAATTATGCTACCTCTGAGGCAATGGGTTTCGCCAGGAACTATGGCATAACCAGAGTGGGTTAAGTTTCTTACAGAACATCAGCTCATATTTTATATACATTTTATAACACGCATGAACAGAAACAAGAAATGCTGGGAAGCTGATCTACTCTATTAACAAAGGTATCTGGCTATAATCAGACATTTATATGTGTCCATTTCAACTTCTTTTACCAGTATTCTAGCCGCTTTGGGAGGCTGTTAGTGTGATAAAGTTGAAAGAGTGGTCTGGGCATGGTGGCTCATGCCTGTAATCCTGACACTTTGGGAGGGCGAGGCAGGTGGATCACTTGAGGTCAGACCAGCCTGACCAACATGGTGAAACCCAGTCTCTATTAAAAATACAAACATTAGCCAGGCAAGGTGACAGGCACCTGTAGTCCCAGTTACTCGGAAGACTGAGACAGGAGAGTCACTTGAACCTGGGAGGTGGAGGCTGCAGTGAGCCGAGATACTGCCACTTCACTCCAGCCTGGGAGACATAGCATCCGTCCGTCTAAAAAACAACAGTGTAGAGTGTAAACTTTGGAACTGAACAGACAGTATTTAAAGCCTGTTATCTACCACTTACTAGCTTTGTGATCCAGGGCAAATGAATTCATGTCTATGAGCTTCGATTGCCTTACCAGTAAAAATGATGCTAGCATCATCTAAAAGAATTATAAGTAATGGTTACTAGTAATGTATACAACAAATAGGAGGAAACCAGTTCGGTCAATTCTCATATCATGGTAGGAATGAGAAGAAGAAAACTCCTAAAGAAAGCTGGCATACCCTTGGGAAACTTAGCTGTCAACATGGCACCAGAAGGAACATATTCTGAGCATCAAATCAAAGACAGGTAAAAAAGGAGAAAGAGCCACATGATCTGAAGAGAAATAATAGTATTATACATTTTAAAATTGCTAACAGAGTAAAATTCTCATGCTTTCACCACAAAATGTTATGTATTTAAGGTGACATGTAAGTCAACTTATTCCACATTGTACTAATAAAACGCAACACCATTTTGTACCCCACAAATTTATACAATTATAAATTGTCAATTTACAATTAAAAAACAAAGACAGGTGAAAGATTAAGCATATGAAATTCATAATATGCTAGAATTTCATAATACGAAAGATTCTGGAAATAAGAAATTAAAAGCAACAGTCCTTTCCCTTTATGGAGTTCAAAACTACTCATGGGAGGTAGGTGTGGTGGCTCACGCCTGTAATCCTAGCACTTTGGGAGGCCAAGGCAGGAGGATCACTTGAGGCCAGGAGTTCAAGACCAGAGTGGCCAACATGGAGAAACCCTGTGTCTACTAAAAATACAAAAATTAGCCGGGTGTGGTGGTATGTGCCTGTAGTCCTACATACTCAGGAGAATCACTTGAACCCGGGAGGCAGAGGCTGCAGTGAGCCAAGACTGTGCCACTGCACTCCAGTGGGGGTGACAGAACGAGACTCTGTCTCAAACAAACAAACAAAAACTACCTATGGGAAAAACCTCCAGATTCATAAGCTATTCCATTAACAGCATATATAATACAAAGTCAAAAAATGGCAAAACAAGATCTCCAAGCAAGAAACTGTTAACACTAGCATGATGCAATCCACATGAAAAAGAAGCTCCCCATACCAAAAAAAAAAAAAGTCAGCTTTGGTCATCTATGTATGTGACAGCAGGAATCATAGCTATTTTGACCCAACAACTAATACAGAGTTATCATGTAGCAGATCACACAAAACAGCTGCTAAGAAGAGAACTTCAAGTAGGGGGACCATCATGCCAACTAAGGAAGATAAGGATATGGACTATTCAGGGGAGCATACAGAAATATGGAGAGAACAAGGCTATAAATCTTCTTCCTCTCATTTCCCTTCAAAATACGTTACATGGTCCTGTCAACTCTACCTCATAAAAGATTCAATCTTCTCCTGGGGGCGCCCAAGACGATTCTTAACCCAGATCCATGGCTCACTCACTTGAAGGCATTATCCAGTTTACTCCTCAAGAAAAGATTTTATCAACAACTATGGAAATATTTATGTAATACTCAAACACATATACATATCATAGCCAATCAGCCAATCCTTTCTCCTTAACTTTCTACTTTTTTAAAGCACAACAAAAATCTCTGCAAAACAAAACAAAGAACATAAACACTAAAACAACGAAATATCAGTCCAGAATTTATAACTCATCTCACCATTTCTCTGAAGCCTGGAAATCTAACACCTCCGAAAGGAAAAGGGACTAAAACAACTCTATGAAAATTAAAATGCTGATAGAGAGAGCCACCTTCTAACCATTCACTAGCTGGAAGTCTTGAACATGTTTACTGAACTTCTATGACCAACGTGCACAAATGCCAACCTGCAGAATGTTGCCAGCCAGGACTAAGTTTTCATTGGCCAGTGATAAAACAAAGACTATGAAGACATAAAGTCACCACAAAGTTAAAATTTAAAATATACATAAACTTTCCATGCTGATTCTCCATCTTCAGAGCTAGTTTTACAACCAAAGAAAAGGTGAAAATAACAATGAAAAAAAATGTGGACCAAAATATGTGCTAATTCAGTGGTCTATAAAGCTAAGACATTCTGTCTCCAAGGAAAAGAAACGGTGTTCAGGTTGAAAAAATGTAAAGTAGCAGACTTGAGTTGTATGAAATTGCAGTTTTCATTGAGTAAAAAAGAATTTCAAATATTGACAATTTCATATACATTACAACCTAATACAATCATTATTTTTCTAAAGAATGGAATGCACCATGAAACTGTGCTATCAAAATCTGTTCCTGGGTAGTTTTCTACAAGACTTTAAGAGTAACAAAGTTATGGTTGAATTTATTTGTAAGTTAATTTAAAAAAAATAACAAGGCATACATGAACTCAAAAGAACCAAAGTCTTTATTATTATCTTACAATCTCCATGCTTTTAGCACATTCAGAAACCTGATCATAAGATTTCATGCTAATTATTGTTTAGAAAAGCTTCAAAATTGAAAGTAAAAAGTACAGAAAGCAACAGCATCACATAAATTATAAAGCCAGCATTTTTGTCTCTAATTTAATCAAAACCTGACCAAGCCACTAGCATAATAGAAGTGAGGTGGTTTTTTTGTTCACCATACTACAGTAAAAATCAATGCCACTGGGACTTCCAGTGGAATTTACTGGCAGAAATCAAGCTAAACTGAGAGCATTAAATTATTATTACAAACCTAAGCACTAGATAAAATATCCGTTTTATCTGAGTGCCAACAACATCTAACGTTTTATGTCCACATAATGCAGGAAAACACTGGCTGTGACCTAGCAACAAACATTCCAAGCCAATCTACTTAGTAATCTGCTGACTTTGCTGTTTTACTGCTTAAACAGACAGAACTATAAATGTGTTTATTATGAAAGTATAGTAATACCTCAAGCTAAAAAGAATTGATGGAACAAAGAGATCATTACATAAAAATTAATAATATTTGGACCATGACATGCAGCAGCCATCAAATAGCACTTATTTTTCAAAACTGGCAGGGAAAAGAATTTTTACAGAGGGGAAAGACTTTCAAAGAGGGATGTACCTATTCTTCGCTAAGCCAGGTCGCAGCCTGCCTGCCATAACGCAGACAGTCAAGTACCCAGTAGCATCTGGAAAACAAAAGATTGCTTTTAATATTTAAAATAATATTTGTATTTAATACTTAAAATATTATAATTTCTGAATCAAAAAGACCAAATTATTATATTTGGTCAACATATTAACTTAATAAATCCTTAAAATAAGAGCAGCAAATCTACATCAATACAGTTAAAACAGAGAGAGTAACAGCTTGCCAGGAGTGGGAGGGCATAATTTTCCCCAAACACCTATCTGCAAAAGGTAAAGGGTAACAGTCAAGTCTAAATTCTAACTCTTTGATTTCTAGTTCTCTTTCTAAATTTCACTTCTAAGTAATGTCCTTTTGTTTGAGGGACAATTGCAAAGTGTCTAAGAGCCAGCTTGTGTACTAAAAGTACCAGCAGGACCATGAGTACAAGACAAGGGGTGAAGTACTCAGAAAATACCACAGGAAATCCCAGGCAATGCCAGAAAAACAACAGCCTAGAATGAAAGTGCAATCAGTGGGCTGTTCTAGTCCTGGGAAAACACACATAGGACCAGTTTAGTATTCAATTGCTTATAAACAACTGTTTTTTTGTTGTTTGTTTGTTTGTTTGTTTTTTGGAACTAGAGTCTTGTCGCCTGTTGCCCAGGCTGGAGTGCAATAGCACAATCTCAGTTCGCTGCAACCTCCACCTCCCAGGTTCCAGCGATTCTCTTGCCTCAGCCTCCTGAGTAGCTGGGATTACAGACATACGCCACCACACGCAGCTAATTTTTGTATTTATAGTAGAGAGGGTTTTGCGATATTGGCCAGGCTGGTCTCGAACTCCTGACCTCAGGTGATCCGCCCGCCTCGGCCACCCAAAGTGCTGAGATTACAGGCGTGAGCCACCGTGCCCGGCCTATAAACAATTGTTCTCATAAAAGAAATGTGAACTAGAGAAAACCACTTAGGGAAGTAATCAAATTTTGTCAAACAGGACTTCCTGAGGTTTCACTTACTTAAAAGTGAATAAAGGTATACATTTTATTCTTCAAAACAACAGAAAACCTGGGTTAGATGGGTTAAATGATGGTTAAACACCAAGAAAGATCTCCAATTCCACCTCTTCCATCTCTATATTTAAATATTCAATCCACTACTGAATGAAACATTATATATATACAGACTTCGCAAGAAATAAATTACTGTAACATTGCCTGAAATACACTCTTAATCTAATCCTCAAGGCATGTAGACATTACAGAGATAGGGATCAGGGCGTAAGCTGTCTTTAATTTCAAAAAGATGCTTAACAGCTCATTACAGTAGTGCACTTGCTGAAGTGATGACTGATAAAGAGTTATTCAGACAATTCAGATTAGAGAAAATCAGACCCAAAACCAGGGCTTTAATCTGAATATTGCCAATATTCAAACTTGTATTAATAGATGAGGTTGCCTCTGCACTTCACTAAACACAGTACACTTGGTTATCTGCATCTTTCCAACTTTCTGGGTTAATTATTCTAGAAATCATAAAATTATAGTTGAAGAGTTGTAAGTAAAACTTTAGATTAATGGCAATCAGCTCTTTGGAAAAGCGGCCCTCAACCTGTCACCACATGCTATTCCAGGAGATTCAAAATGCCCAAAATCCATACATGAACTTATAGGTTAGGAGCACTTATCATTCATGACCAAGCCTCAAATTTTAGGCAGGAGGAAAGAGGGCAGAGAGAAGACTTACCCAAAGTCAAAAAACATATAAAGCACAAAGTCAAGAATCCACATTCTATTGACTGTTAGTCAACCAGACTTTTATTCAGGGGGTGTTGAAAGATTTTGCAACTGCTTGTGCCAGATGCCCTGGAGGCATTAATCGCCAGCCTAAGTTTCATTTTAAATTTCTCACTTAGAAGAAGAGGTATAAATTTGACCACATGGGTAGGAATTCTTCGAATAACTTTCTCTTCTATCATATTGCCCTTCACCACCCAAGCCTAAGTTTCCGGCAAGCAAGCTCTCTTGTTTTTGTTTCTTGATTTTGTTTTCCACTTTTTCCTTCTCTCAAGTGTGTACTTAAGTAAAGTTTCTCAAGTGTGTAGGCTTTTAAGACTCTAGCTCAGAATGTCGGAGAGGTCCTTTAGCATCCTAGTTCTGATTGCTCTGCATCCATTATGGTCCTGGCAAATTTCTCCTAAACAGCCACAACTTGGCTCTCCCTTACCAATCAGCGGTCACTTTCTCCACCTCCTTACAACAGCAACAACAGTCATTATGTGTCAAACACTTTTTAACCCTCAAAACAACTCCTCCATGTGGCAGGTGCTGCTACCATCACTACTTTGTAAACGCAGGCACCGACACATCACACAGTGAATAGAGTGCTGGAGCCGACTGACCCTCATTTGTTGGCATGGAGAGGTATTATCCGTTGTGCTATTTTTGCCTCTCTATGCACGTATAAAAGTTGTTTATTTTATATTATCCATTATTTCTAGTTGTTTTATACCTAGGGGATTATCAGGTAACCTACTCCATCATATTGATACGCCTAGTCTCTATAAAAAACACTTGTTTGGACAAATACAAAAGAAATGTTTGTTACAGAAAATATGAAAAATTATCAGCATAAAAAAAAAATTAAAATCACCTAGTAACAGTCTTGCAATTTTCTTATAAATTTTCCAGTTAACTTTCACAGACTCCAGCAAAACTCCACTGTCAGCACAAGTATGTTAGCTATACTCACCACTAGCACGTGGTGGGAATCACTGAGCAGAGCAGTATCACTGTGTCAGCAAATGTCATGTTCACGAAGTCCTCTGTACACTAGCACGGCTTGTCCTTAGTTTACAATTGCATTAGAAACATCATTAACCTCATCTCTTAACCAAGGGGATTGGATACACAGTAAGCACAAAAGCAATGAGCAGACTAGAAGTAACAGCAGGAAAAGCTGGAAATTTTTTATTGAAAACAATTTTTCACTTTTTAATTGAAAACAATGTAGTAAAATAAGAAATGTTGGGAAACAAATGTACACATGTGCAGGATGAAAGCTTCAAAGAACACACAATGCACCATGAGGCCAGGAGAAGGGGGGCGGGGGTGTGATAAAGCACATGTTCAGATACTGATGTCAATGCAGGATGATTTGCCCAATGTCACATCAAGGGAAGTTCTGGAGTTGGCATCAGCACAATTAAAGTGCTGCTGATGAGAATGCTAGTGAGAAGAAGCATGCCATGGCTTAAAACATTTGTGAGTCTGAATGATATCAAAATGGGCAGCAAGGCAGCAAACACAGATACCAAACCTGGTGAGAGATGAGAAATTAATTACCTCATGGGTACAATGTGCACTATTCAGGTGATGGTTAGACTAAAAGTCCAGAATTCACCGCTATGCAGTATATCCATGTAATAAATCTGCACTTGTACCCCCTAAATATATTTTAAAATTTTAAACCTGCAGGGCCAGGCACAGTGGCTCATGCCTGTAGTCCCAGCATTTTGGGAGGCCAAGGCGGGAGGATCACGAGGTCAGGAGATCCAGACCATCCTGGCTAACACAGTGAAACCCCGTCTCTACTAAAAATACAAAAAATTAGCCGGGTGTGGTGGCGGGCACCTATAGTCCCAGCTACTCAGGAGGCTGAGGCAGGAGAATGGCGTGAACCCAGGAGGCGGAGCTTGCAGCGAGCTGAGATGTTGCCACTACACTCCAGCCTGTGACAGTGCGATGTAAGTACTTTCTGAAACTATCAAAAGATAATTACTTGCCTCAAAATGTTTCCAATGTAAACAAACCTAGTTGAACTGTATTTTCCAACTTAACCTTATATTGGATGCATTATCCCGACAGTGCTAAACATGATACTTTGAAAACATTCTATACATATTTATGTTTCACAGAATGGTTTCATAAAACAACAGAAATACAAACTGCAAAGAGTAGGAAATTTAAGTTCACTAGTGACTTCTCCTGAACTGATTTAGTCTTGATCTTTCTTCTTTCCTTCCTCACACGACACTCCTTTCTCAGCAATCAAAAGAAAAAAAAAAATCCTAGGAAAAAACCCATTCTCTAATTAATGTGCTGAAGACAACAGTGTATGCATCATTCCCTTGTTGTGGGTGGGAAAAAAAAATCACTCTCAGGACCACCACAGCCTGTACAACCACCATAGCCTAAATAAACTAGTCCTTAAGAAGGAGTCACTTACTGACCCAACGTGATGTCACAGCTCCAAAGCCCTCAAACTCCAAGGCACCAGCCACATCTGCAATGGGTCAGCTGCATTTTAACTCTGAGGTAATTATAGAAGCTGGCACAGTGGTAAAGAGATTTTCAATTCTGTCAAGATACAAAACTGAAAGAGCTGACATATTAAATATATAATTTATCACATTTCTACAGGTAATTAAAACAACATGTTTTTCTATACACATATATATGGAGACTATTTCCTGGACAAGGATTTACATTTTTCTTTTAATATGACAGTATGTAACACATTGAGGTATTTAACTTTTTAATGGCTGATTTCAAGGATGAGTGATTGCCTTATGCAGGGTATTCCTGCTCCTGAATCCGTAAGTGATTTAAGCTACCATGATTGCAGTGAAATGTTCACTACCAAAAGCATGATAGGGGAAGCAAAGGAGAGGAATGAGAGTGGGTAGACAGACACATGAAAGACAAAGAACATATCACAGTGTAAGGTGATCAGTGGTGCAAAAGAACCAAGCACATATGGAGTCTATGGGCAGGAGAGGTGGAAGAGGAAAGGTGAGTGGTGACAAGGGATTGAAACATTCTAAGAAGGAAAAGAGTGCCACAGGTAATGTAACAGCCTGGGCAAATGCATGGAAGCAAAAGCAGCAGGGGGAGGGTAAGGAAGAAGTTGTCTAAATCAGGGGTCCCCAACCCCCGGGTCATAGACCAGTGCCAGTCTGTGGCCTGTTAGTAAACAGGTCACACAGCAAGAGGTGAGCAGAGAGGCCTAAGCTCCACCTCCTGTCAGATCAGCAGTGGCATTATATTCTCATAGGAACACAAACCGTCTTATGAACCATGCATGTAGGGGATCTAGGTTGCACACTCCCTATGATAATCTAATGCCTGATGATCTGAGGCGGAACACCTTCATCCCAAAACCATCTCCACCCCTATCCCCCAACTCCCATCCATGGAAAAAAACTGTCTTCTACAAAACCAGTGCCTGGTGCCAAAAAGGTAAGGGACTGACAGTCTAAACAGAAAGGACAACTCATGTAGGAAAGTTGAGGAAAATGAAGCTAGAGAGAAGGTAGCACTGAATGACAACTGGCTTCAAAGCCACACAGAGAAATAGAGCATTTAACATGTAATGAAGCAGTTAACAATTCCAGGAAACATGAGAGCTTCTGAGCAGGCATCTTCACCAACAGGGAGGGAGAGAGGATGGATGGAAGGAAGGAAGGAAGGAAGGAAGGAAGGAAGGAAGGAAGGAAGGAAGGGAGGGAGGGAGGGAGGGAGGGAGGGAGGGAGGGAGGAGAAATAAATACTGCCATAGATTTCTAAGCTGGCTGCCCCTCAGGGTTCATCACTTCTTTTTTTTCTTTTTTCTTTTTTTTTGAGACGGAGTCTGGCTCTGTCGCCCAGGCTGGAGTGCAGTGGCCGGATCTCGGCTCACTGCAAGCTCCGCCTCCCGGGTTCAAGCCATTCTCCTGCCTCAGCCTCCCGAGTAGCTGGGACTATAGGCACCCGCCACCTCGCCCAGCTAGTTTTTTGTATTTTTTAGTAGAGATGGGGTTTCACTGTGTTAGCCAGGATGGTCCCGATCTCCTGACCTCATGATCCGCCCATCTCGGCCTCCCAAAGTGCTGGGATTATCATCACTTCTAATATGTTCCATGGCCAGAGAAAGAGCATTGCCCTCTCCCCTAAGTGCATGGGTGCACAAGAGCATGCACAGTTCACCCATGCACTTCATATACATCCTCATTCCCTATGGACAGTGAACTCAGAAAAGAGCAGGAATATGCCAATAATATCAACAAATGGCAACAGAAGAATACCTACATATCCTGGATGCTTCGAGAATAAAACAACCCAAACAGCTTTGCTTAATCAGTCTAGGTTTCAATACATTTGTATAATTTTTAAACAACTGAGCATTAAACAGAATTTTAATTGAAGTTTCAGTCACCATATCCAGCTGCCTAACCTTAGAAAAAAATGCAACCAAAAAACATTTCAATTAAAAGAAAAAAAGAGGCAGTTCAGTATTTTCATTTAAATTATAAAATATAAACATATGTAGTATATATTTAAGATTTTTTCACCAAAAAATAAGTTAGATGCTAATTTTTATATAGACACATTCTAATCATCATTCTTTTATTATATAGACCCCTCTTCTCCACCACCACCAACTTTCATGTTTTGCTGTTCAACATGGAAAATCTTTTCCCAGAAAATAACAGGCTAAGAGTCACAAAGTCCTTCCTGATCCTGTAATTACAGGATGTGCCACCAGTCAGAATGATCTATGGCATTTCAGGTTATTTGAGTATCAAAGAGCCACTGCACTGTTCTAAAGAGAAGAGCAATGTACAAGTGGCTCATCTCTCAGTGGCATAGCAGCTCCCAGAGGTCCTGGACCAAGTCACTTTCCCCTGTGCAGCCTTTCTGTTAGGAAGAAACTCTCCAGCTTCAATAGAGAAATGCTCATTCACCAACAGAAGACACTGATTGTTGTTTAAAGATGCAAAATTCTCTGATGCTCTAATATAGTTATGTTCCTATATATGAAGAGTGCAAAAGGAGCAGACTAGTGAGCGCAGAAAATCCCCAAAACAAGTTGGATTTGGAATTGTATGCTCCCAGTGAGCAAAAAACTCACTGCACATCACAATCTAACAATGATAACGTTTATTCACTTTCAATTTTGCAGGCAACTTAGACACAGAGGCAAATGGCTGAGGTAACATTCAAGTTCCCAGTGATGTAAATAATTTACTTCGGGCAACAGAATATTCTCTGTTGTCAGTTTGAAAGCTTGTAAAAACCTTAAGCCATCACAAAACTTCTCTGATTTTTCTAATCAATTCTGAAAAATCCCCAGAAGTCACCAGGGGTCCTTAACATATTAGAAAGGAAAGAAAGACTGTTGCAAAAGCTACAATCATCATTTCTACAAAATATTTAACCTCAAACCCCTGAGACGACTTCATCAAACCAATCCATTTATAAATTTTGCAAGCTATACAAACTGAAATCAGAACTGCTTTCCAAAAAGAAACTCTGGGCCAATTTATGATGGCCCATATCAAAATAACTTCCTAGGCAAATAAGGACAGAGGAGAAAGTAGCCTTCTCCATGTATTGGTACAGCCTTAGCATAGCCTATTCCCTTCAGAAAAGTTATACTGAAGAGAGTCTACCATGGGAAAGGGTAATTACAATCATGACTATTGTACATTAAGTATTAATTACTTTACACAGAATTGTCATATAATTATCTTAACACTAAAGGGAAAATGGTTTGTACTGGGTATAATAAAGTAGTAAAAAAAAAAAAAAAAAGAACTCAACATTGTGATATATGGAAATAAATGCAGATATGTCGCATTACTTCTATTACTAGAGTTAGAATTCAACCGTGGGTTGGTTTTATAGAAACTACTAGGATCCCTAATCCCTACATTCATGATATTTTTACTTTTTTATGATACAGGGTCTCCCCAGGTTGCCCAGGCTGGTCTCAAATTCCCGAGCTCAAGCAATCCTCCCACCTCTGCTTCCTAAGTAGCTGGGACTACAGGCATCAGCCACTATGCCCAGCCATGATCTTGTTTTCTAGCTAAATATGGAACATAAGTGAAAAGTGAGGGAAAGGGGGGGAAAAATCTGTGAAAGATATCTATCTACTCTGATAAATTTATATAAACAAGAAACTTGAGCTTCTTGTTACTCGCTTAACAGCATTCTCACAGACACGTGACCTTAGTTAATAATTTCAATAAGTAAAACTGGAGAATACTTCAGAGAAGGATTTTTTTTTTTGAGATGGAGTCTCACTCTGTCACCCAGGCGGGAGTGCAGTGGCCTGATCTCAGCTCACTGTAAGCTCCGCCTCCCAGGTTTACGCCATTCTCCTGCCTTAGATTCCCGAGTAGCTGGGACTACAGGTGCCCGCCACCTCGCCTGGCTAGTTTTTTTTTTTTTTTTTTTTTGTATTTTTTAGTAGAAACGGGGTTTCACCGTGTTAGCCAGGATGGTCTCAATCTCCTGACCTTGTGATCCGCCCGTCTTGGCCTCCCAAAGTGCTAGGATTACAGGCTTGAGCCACCGCACCCGGCCCAGAGAAGGATTCTTAACAGAAAACCTGCCTCAATTAATCCTCTAGACACAGAAAAAACAAGGCCTTCATGATGCTAAGAGACATTTATAAGACACTTACTAGTCAGGGATCTGATTTTTAATTTGAGGCAATAAAAATTTCTTTTTTATAAAAGAAAGGTAAGAAGGGTAACCAGGCACGCAGTGGCTAATGCTTATAATCTCAGCACTTTGCGGGGCTGAGGCAGGAGAACTGCTTGAGCCCAGGAGTTCAAGACTAGCCTGGGCAATAGCAAAACTCATCTCTACAAAAAAAATTTTTTTTTTAAATTAACCAAGCGTGATGGTGCATGCCTGTGGTCCCAGCTGCTTGTGGGGCTGAGGTAGGATCACTTAGGCCTGGGAGGTTGAGGCTGCTGTGGGGTTGAGGTAGGATCACTTAGGCCTGGGAGGTTGAGGCTGCTGTGGGGTTGAGGTAGGATCACTTAGGCCTGGGAGGTTGAGGCTGCAGGGAGCCGTGATCACCCTCCACTGCACTCCAGCATGAATAACAGAGCGAGAACCTGTCTTAAAAAAAGGACAAAAAGGGGAAAAAGATAAATTTACATCCAGGAATGGCAAATGATTATAAATGAAACTGTGTTACATCTAGCTGCATCACAGCAATCTAGTGAAGGAAAAAGGATGTTTCACCCCACACCAGTTACAAAAGGATACGGAAAAGGATATGGCACATAGATTTTTACTGAAGGTGGTTAAATTAATGTAAAGAGTTGAAGTTAAAAGTAAAGACAATGTAAAGAAACCTACAGCATGTTAACTCTAAAATCCAACATCTTTAGGAAATGAGTCTCAGCTTCTTCTGTAGAACCCTAAAACATATGTCAAGGCTGACTGATTTTACCCCATGACATAAAACTGGAAGACTTTTACCAGTAATAAGGCTAGCTTATATGAAGTAACTCTTTAACTCTAAGTTCCAAATTCCTTTTACCTGTAAATTGTTTATTATGTATGATCTCCTAATAGTATGTATTTGCTACTTGTTGAATTTATTTTCTATCCAGCAATTTTTTTACAATAGTTTGTTTTACACACCAAAAAAAAAAATCCTAAAAGGGTCACCATCTCACCTTCATCACTTTGTGCCTGCTGCTTCACAAGAGTCATCGGGGATCTTGCTGGAGGCCTGCTAAGTGGATGGCGCCAACTCTTAGAGGTTTTGTTCTCTCCCTCTGTTATCTAGTTACAGAACAAAAATGGTGGAGAAATACCATTATCAAAAACAAACTACAAAAAAAAAAAAAAAAACCCTACAGTTCACAATGATTTATAACTTAATGTTGAAGAAATCTTGTGGTTGTTTACCTCTTGGGGAATTAGTCTTTTAAGAAATTTAACCTTAAGGTCAAAAGAAATAGGAATCAATTCTAGTAATTTTACCCAGAGGTCAATTAACTCTTCTTCTACTTTGTATTAAAATACAAACTGTAGGGCAGGGTAAGCCTATTAAACCTGCAATAAGCTAAGCAGTTAGCAAGTTTTCTAAAGGTCTTACAACTAATCTACATTTAGGATTATAGGCCAGGCACAGTGGCTCATGCCTGTAATCTCAGCATTTTGGCAGGCCAAGGTAGAAGGATCACTTGAGCCCAGGAGCTTGAGACTAGCCTGGTCAACCCAGGGAGACTCCGTGTCAATAATTTAAAAAAAAAAAAAAAAATTAGCCAGGTCTAGTAGCATATGTCTATGGTCCCAGCTGCTCAGGAGGCTAAGGTGGGAGGATCACTTGAGTCCAGGAGGTCGAGGCTGCAATAAGCCAAGATCACACCACTGAACAACAGCCTGGGTGACAGGGAAAGACCCTGTCTCCAAAAATAAATAAGTAAATCTAAGATTGCATTCTCATAAAAATACAGGACTGTGGCTCTTGGTCACCTCTAAGATGTTCCCATGTTAACATTTAGCAAGGAATTTTATTTTCGATCCTCCCAGAGAAGACAATCCTGCAAAGTTGAGGCTGTATACTTCTTTCCATTCAGAAATGAATCACCACTTCTAGATCACATACATAAACAGTCAAACAAGAAACCAAAAGTATTCTCTTTTTCCAATGATACATTAATGCCATGTTGAAACCACTTACATTTTACCAATGATTTTTTTGTCCTGGGATTTATAGACTATATATTCCTTTCTCAGGTAGAAAGTCTTGTGTATCCTTACACCTTCCAGCTAGGACCCACCTTTTAAGCTCTCTTGCTTGCACAACGCAAAATTTTTAAAGGCACGAGGAGGGGAAAGAGGATATCAGAGAGAGTTTGAACCCAGCGGGCTTACATCAAGAGTTGACTATGAAAGAAAACAATCTTAGTCTTCTTCCTGGTAAGCTGAAGCAGCAGTGGCCAGATATAGAGAAACTACTCTGGCCTCTGACTCCAACACATGATTCTAAGAAAATGTGTAAGACCACTGTAATCAAAGCTAGGAATAAGAAAAGAATGACAAATGCAATATAGGAAGACAGCTATCTGTGCTTATAATAGCTAATAAAACAACATGGGAAATTATAACTCAGCCAAGAAGAAATATCAACACACTGCTGTGCACCATACTGTTGTCATAGCTGGAGCTATAACAGGATAAATTATGTCAGGTTTCGCTCTTAAGAAGCGTAGATTATAGAGGGGTAAGGGAATATATAATAAATGAATAAATCGTATTTATCAGATACTTCTCCGTAAATATGCAACGAAGAAAAATAAAGGACAAAGGAAAAGAAAGTGATGGGGAGGGGCAGTTTTATAGAGTAATCAGAGAAGGCCTTTCTGATACAGTGATACTTGAGGGGAACTTTGAGTGCATACATATGATTATCTGGTGGAGAAGCAAGAATAGCACGTAAAGTGAGAACATATGTAGTGTGTTCCAGGCACAGCATGGAGCCCAAGATGGATGGATGGATGGATGGGTAGACAGAGTTTAAAAAATAACATTAATACTTATTGAGTAGATCAACTAACACCAGCAGCTATCAGTATACACTAATGACTAAAAAACACTGACCAAAACTACACAAAAATTAAGTGGGGCGGTATTACATCTAGGAGTTATCCAACACCACGATGTAAGAAAAGAATGTCATGCAGCTATTCTTACGGGCAAGCCAAGCCTCTCAGCCTTCAATAGCAATGTTGGTTTCTCTGCTGTCAGCCTTTGCTCGGGGAAATGATAAAGATGAAGGAAAACAGCACTAGATCTATAATCACCTTCCTTGAGAACAAAGAAATCTGAAACTTTCAGCTCCATTCTACTTTAAAGAATGTCACTAAACGTAACTAAAGCGGGCATTTGACTCATTCACCTGTCCAAAGAATATCTGCTCGGCTACATTTAATTCATTCATGAAATTAAGTTATAATTTTTTTTTCCATTTTTTATTGAAACAGAGTCTCGCTCTGTCCCCCAGGCTGGAGTGCAGTGGTGCGATCTCTGCTCACTGCAAGCTCCGCCTCTTGGGTTCACCCCATTCTCCTGCCTCAGCCTCCTGAGTAGCTGGGACTACAAGCGCACACCACCAGGCCCAGCTAATTTTTTTGTATTTTTAGTAGAGATGGGGGTTTCACCGTGTCAGCCAGGATGGTCTTGATCTCCTGACCTCGTGATGTGCCCACCTCGGCCTCCCAAAGTGCTGGGATTACAGGCACGAGCCACTGCGCCTGCACCCCCGTCTTTCTTTTTAAGAGACAGGGTCTCTTACTCTGTCACCCAGGATAGAGCACAGTGGTGGGATCACAGCTCACTGCAGCCTTGAATTCCTGAGCTCGAGTGATCCTCCCACCCTTAGCCTCCTTAGTAGCTAGGACCACAGGCACACACCACTAAATTTTTCTTTAATTTTTTTGTAGACACAGGGTCTGACCATGTTGCCCAGGCTCATCTCGAACCTCTGGGCTCAAGGGATCCTCCTACCTCGGTCTCTCAAAGTGCAGAGATTACAGAAATGAGCCACCACATTTGGCCAAAGTTGTAAATTTTGCTTACTAGTATGTAAATGCCATTTTCAGACTACTCTTAGGTGCCTCTTCAAAGAAACCAGACCATATTTTTTTTCATCTTTCTTGTTTTGGTAAGTGTTTATAAATTCAATGAGATATACAATTCTACATAAAAAGATAAATGCTATTGGGTCAAATCAGAAAAGTATATTTAATTAACATTTTTCGGCTGCTGAGAAGCAGGGTATTCAAAGCTGCTATCCTTATACAACCTCCCTTGCTCCTACTCAGGGACACAAAGACCTGTTTTGAATTGAAACGAGCAGGAGCAGTGTCTGTTCTGCAGCCAGCGCAACTTGTCAGTTCAAACAATTACTTCTTCCTCATCTACTTGAATTCCCTAATCAGGTTGGATACATCAAAAAAAGTACTGAATTCTGACAATTGCTACAGACAGTCCTAGCTCTCCTGATCCACTCTTACGGCTACATGGACAGTTTCTACTGAATATGGAATATTAATACTGCACAAGGACAATAATGTACAATTTTCCAAAAAGTCACAATGGGAAGCTAAATAACACAGAGGGGTCTTTTCTCAGATCTTTCGAGGAGGGGGCAGGACAAGAAAGGTCACCCTGGTCCTGAGATTCAGGGTCCATGAGGAAAGAGTAAGAAGAAAGCATGACCAGGTGAGTCCTGACACTGAAACAGAAGCTGTGGGAAGGCTGGGACCAGGAGGAATTAACTATTAGCAGGAAGTAGTCAGTGCCCAGCAGGTGAATTCTTCTGCAAGTGACAGAACAATTCTGTGATCTTTACTGTATCAATGTCAATATGACTGTGACTTTGTAGTATAGTATTCTAAGATGGTAGCATTGGGAGAAACTGAGTAAAGGGTACAAAGAATCACTGTGCACTATCTCCTACAAGTGCATATGAATCTACAATTACCTCAAAATAAAGAGTTTAATTTTTTAACAAAAAAAAGAAAACCAAGTGTCGACATGTGGCCGTAAGCTGCATGTGCTGAAGTATCACTATCTGAGCCAAAGCTCACAAAAGGCTTACCTCCCAGTTACTGAATGAATATGATTAAGACCCATAAATGTAAAATGTTATTTATCTGTGCCCTAAAGGAGGATTTCAGTGTAGAGAATGTTGTTTTCAAAATGTGCTTTCACCATATAATGAATATGGTAAAAATGGATATTGCCACATACACTGGGGACTTTGAAGCCATTTCTTTCTCCACTGGGGACCGCTGGGATTTCCCCAGGTTCAAGGCCATTCCCATGGCACTCCACATCACTCTCTTCTTCCTCTGTTAACACATCATTACTCTCTGACACTGATGAGCATGACTGAGGTGACTTTGGCCATGAAAGCTTGGATGGGTCTGATTTCTCGGGCTTCTCATAACCACTAGATAATGGAATGGACTCATCAGCCTCACTGAGTATAGAAGGTTCACTTCTACATGCATAAGCTTTGTCATCCTCAGTTTTTATGTCTTCTGTTACAGATGTACTTAAGCAGCTGTTTCCTGAGGATAAAACAGAAGACTGTTAATAAATCTTGCATTGTATTATTACTAAGTAGAATTAGTAAACTATTCCCAACTGATTCCGTATCTTACACACACATGCATACGCATGCACACACACATACATGCACACACACAAAACAAGCCTCATTTGTACCCATCACATACTAGCTCTGATACTGAACAATCCAGTTCTTCTACTTAAGTATTATGCCAGGGTTCAAAATCTGGAGATCAACGTGCAAAGAACCATAGAGCGACAGAACTAATGAAATTGAGGGCCCTTAGGCAAAACCATCCAGCAATTCATAAACTGGCTAATTAAACACAGTATAAGAGAAAGCATGATGAGGGGCCGGGCACGGTGGCTCACATGTGTAATCCCAGCACTTCGGGAGGCCAAGGCAGGTGGATCACTTGAGGCCAGAAGTTGGAGATCAGCCAGGCCAACATGGCAAAACCCCAGCTCTACTAAAAATATAAAAATTAGTCGGGCATGGTGGTGCACACCTGTGGTCCCAGCTACTCAGGAGGCTGAGGCAAGAAAACTGCCTGAACCTGGGAGGCAGAGGTTTCAGTGAGCTAAGATTGTGCCACAGCACTCCAGCCTGAGCGGCAGAGAGAGAGTCTATCTCAAAAAAGAAAAAAAAAAAAAAAAAAAAGGACTATAATGAAATATCCATATGTATTGCCTAACTCTCTTTTCTGCATTTGTTGTAATTCCCTTCGCTACCTTCTCTACCTTGCTATCTCGTATCCATTCATCGAAACTCAATTCAGATATCACCTTTGCCAAGAAACCTTGGCTCTCCAGCTTTTGTGTGTCTGAAGTCCTTCCTTGGTAAACCAGCAACATCCTAAGTGAGCTCTATAATGCTACTTACCACACTGGATTGTAATTATGTGGTTATTTGCCTAGCTCTCCACCAAAACACAAACTCATTTTTTAAAAGTTCTGTGGTTTAAACTCTATCCACACAGCTATTTCAAGAGCAAAGGCAATGAGGCTGGAGAAGCAGCTGAGGACCAGTTCAGGACTATATGAGGACTTTTTCTTTTATTGTAGGTGGAATAATACTAAGAAGAAGGTAGTGAGAAGACCTAAGCTTTTTTTCTTTTAAAGGATCACTCTGATGGTCACCTGGAGAACTGACTAGCTGGCGTGACTACAGCTGACACTCCTGAATAAGAAGGGAGCAATTGCTGCAGTCGTCCAGGCAAGAGCAATGGTGCCATGAGTGAGGGGGAAGCAGCAGCAGGAGTCAGATTCTGGCAGAGGGGGGAATCCCATGAGGAAGGATTTACAGGATGAGAAGTATGAGAGGAACACAGGAATTAGCTTGATTATTACGAGACAAAAACTCCAACAAATATGAAAGAGGCAAATCATTAAAGTAGTTTCAGAAAAATATGCTACCAAAGGGAGAAAAGGCAAAGTAGCTGAGATTTTTTAGACAATTGTTTTAGTACAGAAGAGAAGCGAGGGGACTATACATGTCATTTCACTAGGTTGACTTTTTATTATTGTTGTTGTTCTTAAAACCTTGATCTTTATTTTCTTCTTAAGTCGAAAGCTAAGAATCTACAAAGACTTATCGATAATTGGTTTTCTCTACTCATGTGAATTCAAAAGAAGCCTTCCAAAAATGTATATTGTAAATTGAGTTGCACTAAGAAAAAAAAAATCTCATTTTAGTATCTTCTTTTTTATTAAACCAAATAGGCACTGCTGGGTGCTTGTCTCACAATTCTGTGAGACACAGCAGTGAGGCTTTCTATAAATATCCCCTGGGACTCTTGGTTGAGTTACTCCATGACTTTGGGTAGATTATTGATTAAGCTACGTGGACTAGTCAGATACTTGTCATAGTGAACATCGGTTTAAGATATCTGATCATCAACCACCTACTACTTACATGTGAAACATAATCATCCATCTTCTCACCTGAGAGTTTGATATGATCTGATAAATTCTGATCCACCTGCATCCTGCTAGCAGAGGACTCTTCTTCTGAAGGTGCTTCTGTGTTCCTCAGCTTCGCTGCTGCTTCTGACTTTTCACTGACCTTGAGGTCATCTGTGCCTGAGTCGGGGTTAGGGACCTCTGCCCCATCGACTTCAGCTGACACTTCCTCTTCCTCCTCAGCCTTAGGCCTTTTAGAGGTAGATCTAGCACACTGGAAGCTGTCAACAAGAAAAGCGGTCGTCAGAGCGGGATGTTTGCAACAGATATGAAAAACACATCCCAATATAAATGTCATTTTCACTTGCTTAAAGAAGGAAAAAACTGACATTGTTAATCACTTTGCCAAGTCAATGATCACAACTGAAATATTAAATTTGAAATCAAAATCTTAAGAACAATTCTCAGATCAATCAATAAAATTTTAAAATTCACACAACTGTAAATAATTGATTATTAAACATTATTTTGTAAAAGGGCCATAGCTAAAATTTTGTAGCAACATTTTAAAAGTCTGAAAATAAAAATAAAGTAAAAAATGTTGAGAGAGAAATAAAATCAATAAATAAAATATTTAGATAATGAAGAAAATAAATGAAAAATCAGGATATCCTGTAAAGCTAGTGCTAAAAGTAAATTTTTTATATTTCAAGGTAAACTACTGACTACTTTTCATTTAGCTTTGTATAACTGTCAGATATGTATGAAAATAGTTCAAATTAAATGCCAATTCATCAACAGCTAAAGGATTTAAAACAGAAACAAGGCTAACTGGTACGTGGGTGTGGGTGTGGGTGTGGATGTGGGTGGGGGTGGGGGAGGGTGTGTGGGTGTGGGTGTGTGTGTGTGTGTGTGTGTGTGTGTTTCATAAAGGCACTGTCTCACTATATTGCCCAGGGTGGTCTAGAACTCCTGGCCTCAAGTGATCCTCCCTCACTGGCCTTCCAAAGTGCTGGGATAACAGGCATGAGCCACCACATTCAGCCTAATTTTATGTATTTAACATCATATATCAACATACTATTTTCAGAGTGAACACAATTTTTATCTTCTTCCTCTCTATTTTCCAGCAAGTCACTTGATAGCTTTGGCATATATGCTTTTTACATATGAAACAAACATTCCTAACAACTAGGAACAATTACAAATCAACTCAAAGCAACAGTGTCCAAAACACACCCATATGTATTACACACATCCGAGAAACCACCACAGGACTAAGCACTGTACAAAGTCAGGGAGAGCAGAGAATAGGGTGGCCAGCAATAACCTATATAAATCAGCTTTCCCTGCTGCTGATGGCAGTAACAGTAGTAGTATCGTCATCACCATCATCGCTTTTGTTGCAAATCCATGCATTGGCTGATGTGGGAAAAATCTCAACATTATAAACGGTGTAGTACGTGTGAAAAAAAGAAGGCTGACGTGTGCTTGAGACGTCAATGAATCATTTCCTTCATCAGACTTCCCTAAATGGGATATTTCCAAAGGGAGATCAATAATCTCTAAATATCAAGCCACAAGGCTGAGCATATTAAACAAGCCCATAGTCAGGCTTTCTAACTAGGTAAACAAGTTCCATTGATTATTTGAACCTACTGACAAGTATTTAGATCTGTTCAAGTGTCATAAATCTATGGTCTCTATCAACCCAAAAGGCCCACTGTGGTTAATAACTGGAAACCAAGTCATACACCTAATGAAAATATTGTGTTTTCCATCCACTAAAGAACAATGTTCAAGATGTTCTCCTGGTATGTATTCTGAACTCAGGATTGGATACTGCCTCCTTCCAATGTTGGCTTCTTTAGTGCTATGAATTAACACATTTATCAAAAACACTGACTGTCCAAATTAGTATTTCTCAAACTTTTCTTGAATGTAACACACAGTGAGTTATACATTTCAGATAGTGGCACTATATACCACAGACACACATACTCACACGTTATGAGTGAATATTTGCCCTTACCACAGAGGAAGCACTACAGTAGTTTTTATTCTATTTTACCACCTCATTTTAAAATGTTGGTCCTGACCTACTAACAAACACATTGACAATCATTGCGGTAAACTATAGGGTGAAATATCAACACCTGAGTTAGTTCTGCACCTCAGGTCTAGCTCTTATAAAATGCCGAAGTTTGACTCCATGTTACTAAGGTTCTTTCACTCACTACCATTTTAAATTAGGAGAAAACAAATATCAGGGAAAAGAAAAGACAGAAAATAAGCATCATAAGTCTGGGCAAAGATGTAAAATTATGGTGTTACTTAGTTAATATCAAAAAAGGTGGAAACACTCTACAGGGGATAAAACACATGCAGGCATTAAAAATTATGTTGCAGCAAATCAATCAGTTACATGAAAAAAACACTCAAAACTCATCATCAGATTGTTAATAGAGCATGGCCCCAAATTTGGAAAGATATATAATATTCATAAAATACATAATAAATACATAGGTAAAGGATATATACAAAATGTTAACACTGGTTATCTCTGGATAGTGAGGTTATGAGTGATATGGGATTCCTTCATTATTCTTTTCCTTATTTTACAAATTTCCTCCAATGCACAAATATTACTTTTATAATCTGAAAGAAAAACAATGAGTAATATTGAAGAGGAAAATTTAATATAAAATTGGAAAACATAAGAGCCTTAAAAGGTAGCTTAAGGACCTGAGCAATACAACACACACCCTATTCAATAGGTTTTAAAACAACAAGATGCCCACAGCAGATCTAAAAGCTTTTGAAATGATCCTGGCCACAAAGACGGAATGGAGAATAAAGTTCACAAGGATAAGCATGTTTCAGAAATGCCATGTGCTGTGTTTTACATCTTACAAAAGAATAAAACCAAGTGCATAAAATGTAGTAAAATATAAGCATCCAGATGACAGTAGTAGCTCGGATGTTGGACAAATGAAGAAGATGACCACTAAAGCCAAAAAGCAAAATGGTGGCAAAATGAAAAAGTGGAAAATCAAGTCATTGATTAACATATGGAAATGCACAGAAAGGAACAATACAACCATAAAATACATTCATGTAAGTGGTCTAACAAGTTCTATATTGTTCTATTTGCCATGTAGAGTAACTTCAGGAATATTCTCAAACAAAATAAATATATATCTCTTCCTACATTGTATTTATTACACATCTACCAGTTAAAAATAATTTGTGTCACATTTTCAGAAAGGTATTAAGTTATGATTAATAAATAGAAAAAGCAAGTAAATTGCCACATCCAATGACCCATTTTAACTGAGAAAACACTACAGGCAAGGAGGGTCAGTGGGGTGGGGGGTCATTACCTCCGGGATGCTTTTCTTACTTTCCTCCTTCTCTGCAGCCATGCTTTTACTTCAGGGGTGGATGCTGGAGTAGGCTTCGTGTGATCAATGGTATATATATCCTTTCCTTGTTTCCAAAGCTGATACCTGTCTGGCTGAAATTTCCTCACAAAGATATCCATTGAAATTTTCACCATGTCTTTCCTGCAAGTGCACTGAAACACAACCAGGTTGGAGAGTGTTAAACGTTTCGCTAACTATACAGTAACACAAAGTTGGTCCTTGAACACACCATCCATGAATACGTAGTCACTACATAATGGAGGATAATGCATTACATCATCAAACATTCAGTGGGTGATAAACCCAATTTCTTCTGAATAGAGATGAGAATCTATATATTCACATTTATAATGTGGTTTTAATGGCTTGTGGACCTCATAGGGAACTACGTACCAAGAAAAACTAAAAGGAAAGAGTGCTCATTTGGAAGCATGTCTGCAATGGAAAGACTATCTGCCCATCACAATGATGTGTCAATGAACTGAGCACTAAAAGGTCTGTAAAGCTGAAAACCTGGGTTGTCAACAAATAAAACAACCCAACGAATGTGTGATTAGAATACTTTAACCAATGAGTTGAGATAAATTTACTCCAAGATATATTTTGTTATATTTATGGTTATTAACAAACTGTCATAAGGTAACCCAAAATTAGGAGCAAATGAATAGCCTTTTCTACATCACATTACATACAACATCCAATACCATTAACAACAACAACAAACATATCCACTAAAACAAAGACATGGGGTAAAGGCGAAAAGTTCAAAGAAAAAATTATTTTGATCTACTATGCCTTTAATTCTCATGAATACATAGTTATCAGTCACATCTTATTAACCAAGTTTTCTACAAAGACTTCACGCAAAGTTTTATCAGGTCTAGGCCAACACTAAGCAACAGGGAAGTTATCATTCAAATGGTGGTGCATAAATAATCTCCAAGATTTAACTGATACACCTTGACAATCCCTAACGTACCTGGTAACAGACTGACTGAACAGTTTTGACACAATAAGACTTTAGATATCTTGGTGATACAATTATCACCTCCATGCAAATTAACTCCAAAGTCTTAATAATATCCAAACCCAAACTCCCACCACAGAGTTCTCATCCTAATGACCATTACATTCAAAATACCTAAACTCAATGTCTTCAACTGCAAACCACACTGTTTATACCAAATGATACCACAGTTCTATTCTCTTACATTCATAGTCCACATTTCCTAGACACTCCCTACGCCTTCACCCCTAAAAATTCAGCCTTGTCTCCATATACAGTGTCTCCTGTATCAATTCCTTCTGCCAGCATCCTTGCAGCTGCACTGCCAGGCCCTGAATCCTAGCATAGAAGGCTCATTTCCCTGCCTGTCATTTCTCCTAACAATAATCCATCATTACAGCTGTTACTTTCATCTGCCCCAAATATCTTACAATCATTCATTCCTGAGTTCAATAAGGTGTAATCACCCTGCTTTTCCTTTAGAATAAGGTCTAAATTTATGAGCCTGGCATTAAGGGTTCCAAGATTTTACTCCACCAATGAGATTTTCAGGTTTCTCTCCCACAGCAAGTCAACATGAATATTCTTCTTCAACCCAAGTTATGGGAGCCCAAATGCCCCATATGCTTCATTACTTCAGTATTTTCCTCCTACCACACCACCTTCCTGCATACTAGTCTGCTATCCAGCAAAACTTCATCCTTAGCTCTGAATATAAATCGTCCCAACTATTCCTCTGAACCTAATACTATTTATCTACACCACTGCTTTCTATTATTGGTTACATATAATGAGGGTTCAAAGTTATCTTGCTATAATTATCTTGCCACTGGAATACAGAAAATGAGGGTCCTGAGAAATTGAAAGATATTTTGGATTAAGATGTAATCTATTGACAAAAGGGGGAAAAAAGCTTGGAATTATAACAAGAAACTTTCTTAAAGTGTCATCTATATATGTTATGAACAAATGGAAGAGACATTCTATATTTCATTATTTTCTAACAACCCTAATATTAGTGAAGAAAATAAGAATTAAGAATGTATTAACAATCATTTCTAATTTGTATTATGACTTCATAATTCATAATTATTCATTATTTTTTTATTCATTATTTCTATATTAAGAAGTAACAAAGCACTGCTAAGAGTCAGGAATCAAAGTAACCTCTTATTTAACCAAGAATATGTCTGGTGGTGGTAACTAACAGGGCCAAAACCATTAATTAGGCCTGACATGTAATTTTATTCTAGCTCCTCAGACTACACTCTCATAATCACGTAGATCTGTGCAAGTTCAGATATGTTAGTCTAAAAAAAAAAAGGTGTAATACCCTAACTGAATTTTTATTTTATTTTTGAGACACGGTCTCACTTTGTCACCCAGGCTGGAGTGTACAGTGGCGCAATCTCAGCTCACTGCAATCTCCCCTTCCCTGGTTCAAGCGATTCTCCTGCCTCAGCATCCCATGTAGCTGTGATCACAGGGCATGTGCCACCACTCTCAGCTGATTTTTGAACTTTTAGTAGAGACGGGATTTTGCTATGTTAGCCAAGCTGGTCTCAAACTCCTAACCTCAGGTGATCTACCCACCTCGCCCAAAGCGGTGGGATTACAGGTGTGAGCCACTGCTCCTGGCCCTGAATTTCTTACTTTATTTTTAATGAACCATTATTGTGAATTATCTCAGATACCTTGCCCCATCTGACCTTCCTACACCACTCTATTCTTAACCATGAGCATACACACAGTGTCTCTCGTATAGAGAAATATATTCTAGGTGCCTAAAGAGTCCCTTAAAAATATTTGTTAAATAATCTTTAAAAAAATGTAAGGAAATAGAGACAGGCTCGGAGGACTCACATTAATTAGTCCAAGGTCACATACCTAATAAGTAACAGAGACTTTGCTAGATTCAAATCTAGCAGTTCTACACTCTTACCCAATCTACTGTGGAAATTCCAAAACAAAACCACATTCAATACGTATAACATGTTTTATAATTTAAATGGCCACATTTTTCCATCTCAATCTTCTTTATCTATGACCCATAACCAAACTGAAATTGTAGCTGCGAATAAACATCCGGGACTCATTATATTTGCTTTCTATGCAAGATACCATGCTGTGTTGATAGAGGTTAACCAGCCTAGCTAACAATTTTCCAAAATAAGTTTCCTTCCCTCCTCCCACTTCTAATAGGTTCAGATTAATTTCTCTGGAATATGTGCAGGCTTCACTGTGCCAGGATATGTCTCCCTTATAAAGTAAGGCAATTATAAAGCAATTTAAGATATGGGACTAGAAACTCAATCTTTCTGACCCATGAGAGCACTGTTCACATAGACAAAAACTATGCAAAAAGAAGGGGAATGGATTCAAACAGTTTGCTCCAGGGTCTCCAAAAGATTCTGTGGAAATTATTTTTAGAATTTCTGCTTCTCAACACTTAGCTGAATATCTGATAGAAAGGTTGTGGAAGTTCAGAGTTACAGATATTAAACAATCCACTCCTGCTGTGCCATGTAAAACAGCATGAAATTGAACTCTTTAGTATTCAGGGGGTAGATAAAGTTATTTTGTTCTGAATTCATGCACTCCATGTCACAGTTTATATGGATGATAAAAAGATCAGATAAAAATAGGGCTCGGCACACTCTTAGAGATCTGAATTCTTTATAAACATAAATATTTGTATGAGTCCATATGATCATATATGAAAGCAGACAGGCAGGGTGTGGTGGCTCACGCCTGGAATCCCAGCACTTTTGGAGGTCAAGTTGGGCAGATCACCTGAGGTCAGGAGTTCGAGACCAGCCTGGCCAACATGGTGAAACTCCATCTCTACTAAAAATACAAAAATTACCTGGGCATGATGGCGCATGCCTGTAATCTCAGCTACTCGGGAAACAGGCAGGAGAATTGCTAGAACCCAAGAGGCAAACGTTGCAGTGAGCCGAGGTCGCACAACTGCACTCCAGCCTGGACGACACAGTAAGACTCCATCTCAAAAGAAAAAAAGAAAAAAAAAAAAAAAAAGCAAACAGAAATGGCATGGATGCATATTGTTGAATATAATGTTGTATATAATCCTTCTTCTAAAATGTTTTTATTAAAATGTTCAGGTATACTGATTTCCTTGTTAGAGACTCTTTCAGATATTTCTTTTTAAATGACTACGTTAACACAATTAGAAGGCATCCTGAACCCAGAATAAACCTTAGGAAGTAAGTCATCCACTTGAATCATCATATTCTAATTCATGGATAAGAAACTGAGGCACAAAAATGCTAACTGACTTGTTGGATGTCACAAGGATAGTAACTGGGGGGAAAAGGGAGTTTAAGCGATGTGAGATTCACTATCCTACCCACCAGCCTCTTTGGGTTTTCAATTGTGTAACCACTGAGTACACAGGAACATAATGACTAACTTAAGGGGTCTGAATACACAACTAGCTGTCTTATAGGTTTCACAATGCTGGCCGCCATTAAGTACCATCTGACTGATGCTGAAGACATTTACCTTTTTCTACTTCTGCTGAACATGAGATAACACAGCATCTCCTGTCCTCTTCCATCTTTTCTGCACAAGTCAAACAGTAGTATGAATGTAGGTAAATGTTAATGAGGAAATAATGTTTTAAAAGAAGGGAAGGGGCGAGGATGTTAATCAATAAGGAGAAAAATTTTAAAACTAGCTATGCATGCATAATAAAATACCCAGAATAGAAGCTCTAGATAGTGTATCAAGGGTGCTCTCACTTGAGAGAAACAAAAGTAACAATTTTCAAATAAACTCTAGGTTACCACATTTTTTAATGCTATATGTCATACTAATTTTGAGTGTGAGTCTCTGGAAAAAATGAAACCTTGATTTATTTAGCAGCCATGTTGAAAACAATAACCTGCACTCCATGTACTCTGATTATATGTCACCTGCCACCTGAAAACTCTGGTATTGTTCTTAAAGCAGGAAAACATCTAATGAAAGCTAACTAGACCAAGACAGCAATGCTTTTAGTCTATTTGAGTTTCTAATGTTAACAATATGGTCAGGGGCTGGGTACAGTGGGGCTCACGCCTGGAATGCTAGCACTTTGGAAGGCTGACACAGGAAGATTTCTTGAGGCCGTAAGTTCAAGAGCAGCCTGGGAAACGTTTTTGAGGCCGTAAGTTCAAGAGCAGCCTGGGAAACAAAGCAAGACCCCGTATCTGGGGGGAAAAAACAGCAGCAGAAATTTAACACTAAATAAGAAAAGGAAAACAACTCATGTTTTTGAAATAAAAATTTGACAATTCAATGACAAAACAAACTTTTTCAGCCAAACTTCTCTATAAAAACAGTAGTACTAAAAGTAAATAATTCAGCATCTCAGATTCACTTTACCTAGCAATCCCTGCCTTCCCTCTCAAGTATGACACTATGTCTGGCCCCACTATTCTATTTTCTCTGTTATTAGTTTCATGAAATGATTTAAAGTGGACAAAAGACAGACATATTAAACTTGAATCAGAAAAAAAGCAGACAGACAGAAAAACACACAATGGATTTATTTCTCTCTAGCCAAATTTAAACATCATCAAACAGGAAGAATATGGAGAAACATTTCTTGAAAGAAGATTCATTATTATTCTAACAAATCAAAATGAGAAGAACAGGATTTAAATCAGTTTAAACCCAACAGGTATCCAACACGCAGAACTAACTCCCATGACTGTTAGCATTAGCTGCCTAACATGAAACTCACAAATACCAAAACAAAGCTGCATTAAACCAGTCTGTGAAGTGGTGAGAATAAAGCATGCCAACAATTTGGCAACACATACCAGAATGTTTAAAATATTTAACAGTCTTTTAAAATATGAATAACCTATGATCACAATTGGTGGCATTTTCCTAAGCAGATAATTTTGAATTAATATACAACTTAATTTCAACAACGCATAGCTCATCTGTGTTTATCAAATATCTCAAAATTAGAAAAAAAATTTCTGATACTCTTTTAAAAAATTATGGTATAGCCATGTAAACTGATTTTATGGGAGAATATTTAATCATATGAAAACGCATTACCATTATTAGGTAGAGAAAACAGGTGCGTGTGTGTGTATTTTTTTCTGTTTGCACATGTGTGGATATATATATCTACAAATATATATTTTTTTCACATACGTAGATATATATACACAAACACACACACACACACACCCCTATTTTCACAAAATAGGAAATAGCTCCCCGCTAAATAGATGGAACGAGTAAGAGATCAAGGTCTCTCTCTTGATTTCTCACTGTCACTCTTGATCTTTCTATATTTATCTTAAACCAAAGGTGTTTTATTTTGATACCCATTGTTATATTCCCTTCAGATCACTTGCCACAATGTGTAATCATATTTTGTGTATTTTTTTAGTTCTCAGTTGTTTTCAACACTAAAACCTACACTCAGTGAAGACAGGCATCAGATCTGTTTTACCACTCAGTATCTGTCATCAGTACATAGTATATGCTCCATAAATATTAGTTGAATGATGGCTAGCCCACTAGAGTAATGCCAGCAATGTTAGAAACAAGTCAAAAATGAAAATTAAAATCAAATGTTGACTCATCATATTTGAATTATTCAATAACTTCCCTCATTTCTATTTATGTAAGTTATTTTAAAATTAAATTACCTGATCATTGTGTAGAACCCTTGATTAGATGACCTTAAAGTATTACATTACTACGTGGGGGAAGTCTGCCTTAATTAATATCAAACATGTCATAAATATTAAGGAGCTTTATTTGCCCAGGAAATGACATTCATCTACAACCTACAATACAGATTTCTAACTATGCATACACTTGTTAAGAAATTGGTTAATTCAAATAAAATGCAGAATTGTCATTGATATAATGAATCATTAACAAGCTCTGGACAAAAGAATTCCTTGACTACCCGAGAGGCAAAGAGACTGCTGATAAAATCTAGAAAGTGATGTGGTATTATCAGGTGTATTTTTACTCTACAGAGATTCATTAATCAGTCCAAATGTTAAAACAGGCTACATAATAAATGCAGTTTTAATGATCTACATGTCCTCATATTCACAGGCACTTTTAATATATTTAAATCCAAACTGGAATAAGTCAAAAAAGGAATCATAAATGCAGCTGAAATCAGCCCCATGTTCTGCCAAGCAGTAAAGACCCCTTTAAAACAATTCCAACCATCCATCCATATTTCTAGAGCCAAAGAAAGCTCTACATTTGTATAACTTATATAATAATCACAGTAAAGATTACTCATCCATATGTGTAATAAGAAATCATTACACGGGTATAGTTTCACTTATTTCTTCAGATGTGGCTGCCTATTACAATCCATCTACTGTCACAAAAATTTTTTTAAATCTTTTTTTTAAAAAAAAAAGGAATGTGCTGTCATCACCAGTGCATAAATATAAGCTGCAGCAGCTATCCATTAAATCAAAATGCAAAACCCTTTCCTCAGGGGGTCTGAAAGACCAAATTAAAAGGCAGAAGAGGGTAGAGCAGAAGGAATGATGGGGTTAGTGTATGAGTGTGTCATTCGGTTTTGGTTCATCCTACATTCCATGAGCTGTTGCTAAGAGGAGGTACCCTGGGGGCCAGACCGGGGTAGGGGTCAGGGTGGGGGGAGGTGGGAATACTGTTTTTTAAATATCAATAAACAATTATCACATACCAATTCTGCACATATTTTGTCTTTCCCTTTGTCCAAGAACACAGGAAATAAGTTGAAAATGGCTTCTCAACTATTCTAAGTCATCTTAGCCACAAAATTATCACACCTGATCCATACAATCTCTGGCCCAAGACTAAATTACAAGCCTTTCCTTCATAGTGCAAAATCATGAAGTCTATGCCACCACAAGCTCTAATTTCTCCTCTCTATGAAATGTATATTGGGAAGAAAACTAACAGGAAGTCCAGCACTTTAACCAAACATTAAATTACATCCATCTTCGGTTCAAATTTAATACTTGTGCCACAGCAATATGTTCACAGTAACCAGCTATGAAGCATTCACTCTACAAATATTTTGGTGCCTAATGTGTCCCAACAGGTACAATTACAGTGACCAAGGTTCATAAGTAAGTAAACTACAAGAGGGAGGGCAGAAGTCTAAAAAGTTTTCAAAGTTCATCGTTGGTTAAGTTTTGGGAAACTTAATGGGGCTATTTTATTCAAATCATTACTCATTATTTAATCTTTTCAAAAACTTTTACTGGAACTGATGTGGCTGAATTAAATGACAAAATTGCATCGCATGATTTGTTCCTAAGATTTCTCTTCATTAGGATGCTTTCTGACTAAAAGGAGCACCTTGATTGTCCCCCAAGCTCAGGCATGTAATTTAGGGAAGCTACACTGGCCAAACATTCCATCCCAATGGCAACAGTGACTGGTTCAGAGATAGGCACATGGCCGAAGAGACACCAATGGGTTCCATGGGAATGTGTCGGTAGCTTGTTATCCTAGAGAAGCTAACAGTCCTCTTTACCACAACATGGGAAACACCGGCCTGAGAAAGAAATCCACAGAGCAGCAAGTATGACAAGAGATGTCAAGTAGGTAGTCCTGCATCGGAGAATATTTACCCATAGGACCAGCTAAGGCAGAATCAATACACTTAATATTCATCTCTAAGTATATAACACTCAAAATAAATATTAAAATCATCTCTGAATATAGAAAAGAATTTTAAATAAAAACGGTCCTCCAGTCTGTACTGGAAATGCATCTACAGTTGAAACCAGAGCGTAATAATTTGTATTTGACATATGAAAAAAATGATTTTATAGTCAGCATGGGATGAAATGGGTTATCAGGTAAGACAGTCATATGATGTGATTCAGGTATGGATGTAAAAGTTAAATTAACAAGGCAATAAATAATGGAACAGTATATATAAGGATCTGCCGAAACAGACTATTTACATTTCCATTTTTACATGTGTTCAAAACAATTAACGTCAGTTAATATGCTTGGAATATCAGGTCTATAAGTAAACAGATAAAACAACCCTATGTTCTTAATGTGGAGGCTTGATTTTTAGATAGCTGTTTAAACCAGCCACGATTTTAAATGTCAGTCAGAACATACAAAAAGGCCTTCAATATGAAAAGTTTATAAAAATGCAATTCTGGCTCTACCACGTTAAGAAATAAGTATCAAAATAGTAATTAACAATTAACCCAGGCCGGGCATGATGGCTCAAGTCTATAATCCCAGCACTTTGGGAGGCAGAAACAGGAGGATCACTTGAGGTCAGGAGTTCGAGACCAGCCTGGGCAATATGGTGAAACCCCATCTCTACTACAAATACAAAAATTAGCCAGGTGTGGTGATCCATGCCTGTGGCCCCAGCTACTCGCAAAGCTGAGGCACAAGAATCATATGAACCAGGAGGTGGAGGTTGCAGTGTGCCAATATCATGCCACTGCACTCCAGCTTGCGTGACAGAGCAAGACTCTGTCTCAAAACACACACACACACACACACACACACAATTAACTCAACAGAAGTTACATATTCCAATATCCCAGAACCAATATAAAAAATTTAAACACTCAATCTAAAACAGATTATTTTAAAAGCCCAATATAAAATACCATCTCACTTTAATACATAGATCCAAATAGTAATTTTAATAAAATGTCAAAAATATGACATCCTATAACCACAGAGATATGAAATTATGAAGTACCTGAAAATGAATAACATAGGTCCAAAGATAATATTAAGTAACTGGCATTGAACTACAAAGGTTTTTGGAAGCCTATTTTCAAAGAACCCTGACTTTGGAATTATTCTAGCAGTTCCAACAAAGTAAACTTACAACTCAGAAGGGCAGAATTCAACTACTTTCCTTTTACATTCTTTCTTAATGAAACTATAAAATATGTGAAAACAGTTTATCTTAATTATTGTTTAACCACAGCAACATCAGAGAGAGCAGAGGTCCTCTCTCTGAGAAGACCTGACTAAGCAGAATACGAAGCTCCTGCAGCAGAGGCTGCATAAAAAAAACTGCTTCCCCAAGAACCACCCAGCATACACAGAAATGGTAATCTTGGTCTCCTTTCCTCAATGGCAAGTAATTGATGGCATTTCTTCATTTATTAAAAGTAATTTTTGTAGAGATAGGGACTGAACTATGTTACTCCGGCTACCCTCAAAATCCAAATCTCAAGTGAGGATATGAACAGACACTTCTCAAAAAAAGACATTCATACAGCCAACAGACACACGAAAAAATGCTCATCATCACTGGCCATCAGAGAAATGCAAATCAAAACCACAATGAGATACCATCTCACACCAGTTAGAATGGCAATCATTAAAAAGTCAGGAAATAACAGGTGCTGGAGAGGATGTGGAGAAACAGGAACACTTTTACACTGTTGGTGGGACTGTAAACTAGTTCAACCATTGTGGAAGACAGTGTGGCGATTCCTCAAGGATCTAGAACTAGAAATACCATTTAATCCAGTCATCCCATTACTGGGTATATACCCAAAGGATTATAAATCATGCTGCTATAAGAACACATGCACATGTATGTGTATAGTGGCACTATTCACAATAGCAAAGACTTGGAATCAACCCAAATGTCCATCAATGACAGACGGGATTAAGAAGCTGTGGCACATATATACCGTGGAATACTATCCAGCCATAAAAAAGGATGAGGTGGTATCCTTTTTGGGACATGGATGCAGCTGGAAACCATCATTCTCAGCAAACTATCGCAAGGACAGAAAACCAAACATCACATATTCTGACTCATAGGTGGGAAATGAACAATGAAAACACTTGGACATGGGATGGGGAACATCACACACCTGGGAATGCCATGGTGTCAGGCGAGGGGGAAGGGGAGGGATAGCATTAGAAGATATACCTAATGTAAATGATGAGTTAATGGATGCAGCATACCAACATGGCACATGTATACATATGTAACAAACTTGCACATTGTGCACATGTACCCTAGAACTTAAAGTATAATTTTAAAAAGTAAATAAATAAAATGACAATAAAGAAAGATTACAGAAAAAATAATAATAAAAATATTAACATCAGAGTTATGTTCTTAGCTTTCTAATAGTCAAAATTATTAACTCCAACAGCTGGCAAATGAAGCTGCATTCTAACCATTTTTCAAACATTCAAATACTCCTCTGCACTGAAGAATAGTTAATCTAGGAATAGTTGAAAAAGCGATAGCAAGAAACACAGGATTAAAAAAATGAAATGTGAGCGGGAACTGTCAGGGTGGTAGAAACATCATCAAGTAGAAAAACATACAGATAGCTGATCGGGGCCTTGAGGTAGTCTAAGAAGACCGAGAGGCAGGAAAAATGACGTTTCTCTGAAAGAATGTGCAGAAGACAGATGACAGGACACATTATAAGAGAAGGAACAGATCTCATAAGTTTAAACAGCAATGAAACCATCCGTATCAACTCAGATGTCCTGTCTCTCCATTGTTACCCCTCTGCTACATCCTGAATCTTCCTCTATATTGTTACCTCTGCTAAAAGATTATCATCGCCTTCCGGCATCAACTGTATTTATCTAGATAACATGCTTCACATTTCACCTTAAATGCCCACAGACTAGGTCAGCTCCCCTACCACAAACAACTCAATGCCATGAATATGCGGCAAGATACTGGTCATAATTCGCTGTATCATTATTTCATAATGTCAGCCTCTGGGCTTCCTGTAAGAGGACAAAGATTGTGCTTCTCCTGCATCACCGCAACTCCCAACCACAGTGGTCAATAAATATTTACTGCATGAATTAATAACCAAATAAAAAATGTGTCCATGAATATATTTTTAACAATTATTACTACTACTAAAAGCACTTGTCTAGTATTTTATTTTTTTATTTGCTTACTAAAAACTACTTGCTAAGAATCACTTTTTTAATCACTTTACAGTTTACTAAGTACTGACCACCGTTCTAAGTACACTACATTTAACAACTCAATCCTCAGAGGTTGGCATAATTATTATCCCCACATAACAGATGAGAAAGCCAATGCACAGAAAGATTAAGTAACTTGCTTAAGGTTCATGGTGCACACAAGATTCAAACCCAAGAAGCCTGATTCCACAATACATTACTGGCTCAAATTTTAGTTTTAAACCAACTATATCAAATTAATGTCCATAAACAGCTTATATGTATCTTGTAAAATATTTATAGGTCTGAGATTTAACATTTTAGCTAGATATTTCTCACACATGCATAATGAATTACAAAAAACATTAGTACTTGATTCTTGATGCTGATTTCTTTTTTTAGTAATTGAGAAATGACATGAGATTTTTAAAATAAATACACAATTTAAAGTTTTCATGTTAACCACTGCATTTATGTATTATAATCCAAATGTCCGGAATAATTGCTGGATTAAGAAGAAATAAATCTGAGTCAGGGCTGTGACAGTCATTACAGCTGATGTCTTTTTTTTTTTTTTTCCCCTACTAATGGAACAAAGAAATATAACTTATTTTACAGCATCTATCATGTGGACTATAAAAAATTTACTACATAAAAATGTAAATGCTGAAAATATGTATAGGATTATTTCTTCCTTTAATAAAATCATACTGATTAAAAAGAGCATTGTTCATACTTTGTTTAAAAATGAAACCATAAAGTGTTGACTTCATATGGTCTAATTATGTGATTATCTCAAAAGTTGAAAACTGCAATTATTCTTAACTCATTTGATCATTAATGAATTCACTGTCCAAAGGTCAGTTTGTGTTTCTGAACACTAGAAAACTGGGTAAGTTATCTACTTTCCATCTTCAAATGCATTGGATATAATTTTTTCTTGAATTACTGCTAACTATATTAAACACTGCTACAAGAAAGGAGCTTAAACTATAATATGCTGTGTGCTGATCCAGGCTGTTGAGTATACAAAGTACAAGATAGATTTAAATGTATACATACATGCCCAAATTCACTCCTATTGCTTTTTTCAATCAATCAATTTAATTCATTTTCTTCAAAATCATAGCCAATAGAGCCCCCTGGTGCTCCGCTGTATCCCACTATGACTCCAGGATTCCTCACGACTCTGACATAAGTACATAACGAAGTTAATGCTACCAAGCATAACCGACCCAGAAGCTGATTTATAAATGCACTTGTGAAGGCCAGCAGGCATTGCCTACAGTCTTTGATTTATACATGCACTCATTCAGTAGTACACAGAAACTGCATTAACAACATCCTTAAAACACCATGAGCTCATAGGGAAAAAAACTGTAAAATGATGGCAATTTCTATTGTGAAGATGCAATAATATGGAAAAATAATTATGACAATGAACAGATGACAGAAAAGTAACAAAGCTAAATACCATCAAAGAGGTCACCATGTTTTTATTTTTTTGTTGTTGTTTAACAAGGCTACAGACCCTTTACCAAGCTTGTATATTACACTCACCTATTTGAATTTTGATAATAAGGATTACTATTATAAATAATTTTGAATTTAGTTAAGTCATAGTTTAAGACATTAGATATTTTAAAAAACAATTTATACATTACTAATGAATTATGATATGTATAAATACTACATTCTGTCTGATGAGAAACAGTTACAATGTTACCTTCTTTACAAACAGAAAGTTTATGCACTCATTTTCTGACAGTTTATACAGCCACTACTATCTCTGTCAGAAAGTAGGTGGGTAACTTTCAGTACCTGCATCTAGTAAGGCACTAATATAAACACAAAGCACTATACATGTACACAAGCCATGTGGATGTGATACAGTTCTTCTTTTCACCACCCCACGTTCAGTGCTGCACACATGTAGTAACATGATGGCAAGACTGTCCTCTATAATTACCACTGGATAATTATCAAGCCATCCTTTGCTATTTCTTGACTATTAGGCTATAGCAATATTTAACTTTTAAAATAAAGGACAAATAATTTTAGATATTGCCTTTAGTAAACAAATTTTGTCATATGTTTGCAAACTCACAATGCTGACATAACATAAACAAACTTGTGTGGCTATTCAAGAGGCACTACATGGTGCTTAAGTGTGGGCCTAAGAAAAAGAAAGTGAATTTGTGAGTGTCCTAGAAGCCACCTCTTGCTGCTCTCTATCACTGAACCCCATGTGGTTGATACGTAGTCGAATGTTTCACAATGTGTATATGGATGTCATTTTTCTGTGTGGCTGTCCGTTTCCCACACGAGACTGTACTGCTCACTAGCCTAGTGGTTCTCAACTGCAGGTGATTTTTGCTCCCTAGGGGATATTTGAGAATGCCTGGAGGCATTTCTAAAGGTCAGGATGCTGCTAAAAATGACAATATTGCTGAAGCTGAGAATCTCTGCACTCGGTCTAAGCAACTTGGGGAAAGAGACTACTGCCTACACAGGGTGGGCACTCAAATACGGGACAAATGGATACACATGTACATGAAAATTTGTGTCAGTGTGAAATCATCTTTAAACCATCTTTCTCCCTATGACACTCTTTAATGAACTTCCTTTTTTCCTACTTTCTATGACTATCTTTAAAGAGTTTCTTTATTATAGGCCAGGCACAGTGACTCATTCCTGTAATCCCAGCATTTTGGGAGGCTGAGGCTGGAGGGTTGCTTGAGCCCAGGAGTTTAAGACCAGCCCGAGAAACAAAGAGAGAGACCCCTAGATGAGTGCGGTGATGCAAGCTTATAGTTCCAGCTACTCAGGAGACTGAGGAAAGAGGATCGATCCCTTGAGCCCACGAGGTCCAGGCTGCAGTGACCTATGATAGTGCCACTGTACTCCAGCCTGGGTGACAAAGAGAAAGACTCTGTATTTAAAAAAAAAAAAAAAAAAATTAAAAAAATTTTAAAGAGCTTCCTTTTTTCCTTCTTTCCACTGCTTCACAGTCTTTGTGAAATGAAAGAGTATATGCATCTGTAATAAAATCAGAACTGCAGCAGTTCTGTCCTAGAGCAGAGAGGGAATGGGGAAAGGAATACTGGCCAAGCTTTCTCCATTGTGACTTGGGGAAGGTCTTGACCCCTAAGGAATCTCTCAGGGACTTGGATCAGATGGCCTCTCAGACTTCTGCTTGGGAGGATTACTTTAATCGTTTCTGTATCTACAAGCATTCACTGGACATAACAGCTTTTCATACGGGCTACACAGTTGTTAGGATGGCAGCAGAGGCCCCTACAGTATTTTATACCACAGCTGTTGTCACTTTTGTAGTAACCATAATCTTAGGTCAGGCTTGTATTTCATTTTAAGAGGCTTTAAATAAGAACATGCCTGGTGATAAATTAAGTTGACAGGCATTTCCTTTTATTACAACTGAAAGGAAGACATATATATCTGTCGTGTTATTTGGTGTAAACAACTTATGAGTACAGTCGTAATTCGTGTAGCCTAACTAGACTACAATTTCACAGAATTAACATGCCATGACTATATACTACAATTCACATATTCTTCATGAAGTTGTCTTATTAACTATAATATAAACTCTTAAATTGAAACAAATATATAGAATGACAGAAGATAAAAACTTCCCCAGTAAATCTCACCAGTGTAAAAACCTACCAGCTGGCTCTTGCAGTTGCTCAGAGTAAATATGTAGCCCCTGTGTATCAGGTGGCACTATACTAAGATAACCACAAGCAAGACAGAGTGAGTACACTTAAAATATAATAGGCAGACAAAAGTTTAGAAATCATTCTTCAAGGCATATTCTCCAAAAGCCCCTGACAGGTACCACAGTCTAGTATCTGAAGAAAATGACAGGGAGGCAAAGAAAATGACAGGGAGGCAAAGAAATAGACCAACACTTTAAAGAGTGAGGGGACTCTGACATCCACTCCTCTAACTATCGTCAAATAAAAGGTAACATCTGGAACTACATGGTGGGACGAGTCTTGGGGATTTCAAACAGACTATAAGACTATGAAGAAAACTGGGCTCTCTAGCGCTCCTCTTCTCACCTATTTCTTTTAAAAGTAGTGTCTGGAAGTTAATCTACATCAAGCTAAGTCATTTGTTCACTGGGTTCCTGGATATCTCTAAAAAGGAAGAGAAAACTTGGGAAGGACTACAAATGTTGTATTCTAGGCTCCAGGCTTTAAAAGGCAGGCATAAAAGGAACCTTAGGCTTTCCTTCTATTAACCCTACTATCTGCACTCTAATAATATTATCATAACATTACACATAGGCTGGGCATGGTGGTTCACGCCTGTAATCCCAACACTTTGGGAGGCCCAGGTGGGTGGATCACTTGAGCCCAGGAGTTCGAGACCAGCTCGTCTCTACGAAAAACACAAAAATTAGCCAGTGTGGTGGTGCACACCTGCGGTCCCAGCTACATGGGAGGCAGAGATGGGAGGAGATGGAGGTTGCAGTGAGCCATGAACATGCCACTGCACTCTAGCCTGGGTAACACAGCGAGACCCTATCTTTTAAAAAAAAAAAAAAAAAAAAAAATTATATAAAGAAAGGCATAATGTATTTTTAACACTATAGCCAAACTACTCGGGGTGGGGGAGAAGGCAAATATTCCTTACTCAGTGTGATACAATACTTTTTTTTTTTTTTTTGTTTTTGTTTTTGCGATGGAGTCTTGCTCTGTTGCCCAGGCTGGAATGCAATGGCGCAATCTCGGCTCACCACAACCTCTGCCTCCCTGGTTTGTGCAATTCTCCTGTCTCAGCCTCCCCAGTAGCTGAGATTACAGGTGCATGCCACCACGCCCAGCTAATTTTTTTGTATTTTCAGTAGAGATAGGGTTTCACCATGTTGGTCAGGCTGGTCTCAAACTCCTGGTCTCAGATAAATCCATCCACCTTGGCCTCCCAAAGTGCTGGTATTATAGGCGTGAGCCACTGCACCCGGCCTCAGTGTGATACAATTCTTTATCCTTAGCTGCTGTCACAGTAGTTAAGTAATTTCTACTAAAAACACTATTGTATTACTATTATTATTAATTGTTTGACAAGACTGCTGAGTTAACAGGTAAAAGATGGCATTGTGAGTCACTTTTGGAAACACCTAGTTGGAGAAAAACTTTCTGTCCCTTCAATAAAAAGAGCACCTACAAGCAATTATTTTAAAAAAAAAAAAAAAAGCTACTTCGCTGAAGCAAAGCCTCAGTTGTTATAACAAACATTTATATGTCTACAATTGTTCTCTCTCTCAGAGAAGCAATATACTTGGAGGTCATACCATCTCACCACCCAACTTCTCCAGGGCCCTCAAACATGGATTCTATAGGCTTTCAATAACACTGTTTATTATTACCTCATAAATTTAAAATACACGTACCTGGATTGTGTTTTACTGTCCATGAACATGAGGTTCAGGACGGTCCGGCAGTTTGCACAAGGGTTTCTAGCCAAGAAGCAGGAGGGCCAGTATGCAGACCCAGCTCTCTGATTCTGGAGCTGAGTGCATGCCACCATGTTTTCACCCTCTCCCCAGCTCCCTGGCTTGACACGGCTCCTGCTATAACATGAACACCCAGACCCATTCCTGGTTCCATTTCACAAACAACACAATTGTGCATCCAACAGAAAATATCGATCACAACACAGAGAAACAGCAGCCTCCACGTTTGATCTCTTATGGTGGTGGTGGTAACCTACCAGTATTCTCTGACGATGTCGCTGCAACTACCACTGTGGATGCTAATACTGCAGGGAAAAAAAAATTATCTAATATCATGGTGGTATTGACAAGCTCTAAAAGTGGCCAAAAGGCAGGCTTCTTTTCCCTGGAAAGAACAGGGTCCCATAAGAGAGTTTCAATGGAAAGTGAATGCCAAAAACCCTCATAAAAGCCAGGACACAGCTTTCCTTCTTGCAGCTAGTCATCTTTTAAAGAAAATACATGGTAGGGTTAGTGCACAATACTTATAATAAAACATAGAAAAGGATTTGTGATAAAAATACGTATCAAAAGTGACAACAGGCAGCATTATGCAGAACATAATCTTCCTAAGCAGCTGTGTGCCAGGGAGAATTTGCACATGTGTTTGCAGGGCATTACAAATAAAAGAGCTTATGCCAGAGTCATTATTTTCTACCTCTAGATAATGCAGCTTGAAATATATCACAAACAGAAGATCATGGCTCATATTAATCAGCCCCACTATGAAGTGGGTCAGCAAAGCCAGCTGGTCCCTTGTCCATCGTAACCAAGTGTAAGAACTGCAACTGTGAGAAACACTGCAACTTAACACCACCTGACCACTGAGACACTATTTCAGAAATACAACCAAGCCAGAGGATGGCAGAAAACGCTTCAGTACCAGAGACTCTACCAGAAACTATAGAGTTCCAGCTGAGCTCTGAGGCCAAAGAAAGGGATAACCTACTATGCCTTGATAAAAGAAAGATTCTGCTACCAAAAAACATAAGCATGCCAACTGGTTAATCACCTAAGCTGCATAGACAACATCTGAATACATGAGGTCCCTGGGCCTGGTCAGACCTCATAAAGAAGGGATTGATGATATCTTTCTGTAAAAGTAGTTTAGGCTCTGTGGATTATATGATCTTTGTCACAACCACTCAAGTCAGTCATTGTAGTACAAAAGCAACCTTAGATAAACAAATGAGCATGGCTGTGTCCCAACATAACATTATTTACAAATACAGGCAGGGGGGCATAGTGTGCCAACCCAACTTAGAAATGGAGTTTCAGAAAAACAGGTAGCTGACATTTGACCCTTTGAGTGGGCAACAAACACCAAATTACAAGAGAGCCTTCATGTGTACCCACATCACAATGTTTTTTTAATTTTATAAACTTTTATGGGTACTTAGTAGGTGTGTGGAGTACCTAAGATGTTCTGATAGAAACCTGCAACGTGAAATAAGCACATCATGGGGAATGGAGTATCCATTCCCTCAAGCGTTTATCCTTTGAGTTACAAACAATCCAATTACACTCTTGAAGTAGATTTTTAAATGTACAATTATTATTGACTATAGTCACCATATTGCAGTATCAACTAGTAGTTATTATTAAATCTCTTTTTTTTGTACCCATTAACCATCCCCACCTCTCCACGACCCCCTGCAACTACCCTCCCAGCCTCTGGCAACCATCCTTTTACTATGTCCATGGGTTCAATTCTTTTGATTTTTAGATCTCATAAGTGAAAACATGTGCATATTGCAGTTTCTGAAGGAACTAAAACAAACTCTGGAAATGAGGCAGAGGCAGAGATGACGCAGTTCTGTTGTATTTCTAACCCTAGCTAAAGGCAGCTGGCTGTAATGTGCTCTTTTACTAGCATTATAAAGATTGAGAACGATTTTTTACTAGACAAAGTGTCACTGTGTTCCGTCTGAGGTTAATGACTTGCTCTGGAATTAAAGTTAATACATCAAATTTTGAGACACTTTGATACAGAGAGAGTATTTTTCTCCACAACTGAGTTAACTGACTTGGTACCGCTCATAAGGTAAATGTGGAAAGAAGCCAAAAGATTATAACTATTTTACAAAAGAAGAAAGGGAAAAGCTGAAAAAATTTCAAGCGCGAAATACTAAAAGCCATCATGCCATTAATCAGAGGCTGGTCACGTTTTCCTTTTCTAGAGTCATACTTTGATAAAGCTGTGGCACAGATTTCATGCAAACATGCAGGCAACACAATAAGAGAGCTGAATGATTACGTGAATCCAGATCAAAGGCATCCCGCTCAGCTCTTGGAAAAGGGGGCCTCAACACTCAGCTCTGCAGGGCCTGAGTCATGGTCCACTGCACTGCATGAAAAACGAAGGGTGAACCAAGGACAAGAAACAAAACAGCAAACAGCTTTGTCTCTATTCAAAGGTAAAACCGAAAACCTACTGACACAACTGTGCACTGGGTATTTCATCTCTCTGTGCTTCACCCCACCTAAGGAATTGATTGATTAACTCTATCTCATATCACTGACCAAAAACTGACCAAAAACTGACCAAAAAACTCTGTGTCCACTCCTACCACCCCACAGTAGAAGAATTTCTGCTAAAATCTAGAGAGGCATTCAGATCTTAGCTCTAGTCTGGAAGCCCAGAGGCTTTCACCATCCAGTAACCAGCACTGGGCCTTTTATGCTCCCAGCGGATGTTCCTATTCCTGAAAGGGAGACTGAGGGGTCTAGCCATACAATTCCCCAAGTACCTAATTGCTCACGTTAGCAAACTAATAAAGAGTTCCCACTCTTCCAACAGAAAGTCCCTGATGCCTCCTGCAGTACTAGAGACTGAAGCAAAATAATTAGGGCCAGATTCTGGCCTTCAGTTCCGAATTTGCAATATTCTGTCCCTCGTCAAATTACTTAATCCAAAATTGAACTAAACAAGAATTTTCTGAATTTGCCAAATACTAAAACACATGAAATAGGGAATGGGTACATGAACTCTGCCCATTCAGAGATTCTCAACTGACCTGACAATAGTTACTGGCTTTCATTCTCCATTGTTTGGCAGGTATTTTTAAGAAGTTACATAGAATGTTAAATCATTTAAATTAGACTATCATAGCCTTGTAAAAGCTGCCTTTCACAATCCCCTCAAAGCTATGAATCCAAACTCCAGAAACCTGCACATTATTAACATATAAAAGAATTTTTCATATAATTTTAGAGATAGACCAATAAGGCCTCTCCTTGGTCCCCAGACTAACACATTGTGAACAGACAAATAAAAAGATCATGTCTCAGACTCGTCAAGAGTAGCTACCAGAATAGTTCACTGTCAATAAAATCCCTCATTTTATTCAATATAACAAACAATTATGAGCTGATATGCGCAGGAATTGTGCAGAGTTCTATGAAAATACAGACATAATTAATTACAGCATGGCCCCACTCTTCCAGGAACATAAAAACAAACACACTATGAAGACACTGACATGACCAAGTATATGGAGGAGACAATTCAGCTGAGAATGTATACTGCCTGATTGGTTTGATGTGAGCATAGAATGAGGTGAAGTATCCATGAATGCAGTGAAGGAAGAGAAAGCAAAGAAGGCCTGTGCGCAAGGTGTGCTCACCCCCTACAGCTACTTCTGAAACCTCAGAGAGGCTGAAAAGGTAAATTCAAGATGAAGACTTTCATATAAAAACCAGGTATGTGGTGACTTTGGAGAGCAATTCCAGCTACATGGTTGGAAGAGGAACCAGATTTCCAAGGGTCACGAAGGGAATATGTGATGATGATGAGGCAGTAGGAAGCAGAGAATACCATTCAAGTTTGGGAGAAGAAAATAGGGATGATATGGTGGCATATTAGGAAAATCAGTGTATTCACTATTACTCATAACTATTTCTATAGTAGACATTTTAAAAAATCCTCAGTTCTCTCGAAGGTCACAAATCATATCTGAGGATCACAAGAAAACGTCAGCATGAACTGGTAAAATGTTTGTATAACATGGTACACTGAGACTTTTATTTGAAACAAAATGTTACTCCCTTAAATACACATTATTTTCAAAATGAGCTATCAAAATCAATTTTATATTTCATATCCTAATAAAAGAAAGCTTTATAGTCTAGGCAGCTTAGAACGGCCTCCAGAGCAATTTGAAAGACAAAGAGATTGATTAGATTATTGCATTGCAAGTATTAAATGTTTATCTTGAAAATACATGCAAATAGCCAAGTTAATTCAAACCACAGGTCAAAGCAGAATAAATTATGTTTAAATCTCTCAATTTCATCTTCAGAAAATAAAGGTGGGAAAGGCTTTACTCCATCAGAATCAAAACTGCTGAATAAGCTGGTGATTAAATACACAGACCACTCTGTATTTCAAGTGAGAACACTCAGGCTGTCTTGTTTGAGTGAAAGGGAGATGTCTGATGCTTTTCATAATAAATATCCATTCATAAAATAAGCTAAAATGAACAAAAAAGATCTATTGCCTACTCCAGCTATTTTACAGAGAAACGCTGGCAAGGAATTTTCTAACATCTAAAATAGTAAAGTATCAATCATGAAAATGGCTCAGATAATGCATTACATTTTATCATATTCATCCTGCTGTCTTAAACCATTTTTAAAATGATATCACAAAAAATGCAAGTACCAGTCATGTAAAGAAGTAAAATCTTTAAAAATATTAGATCTCCCTCCCCCGACTGCAAACTGTGCTCACTGTAGAAATGCTGAACAAAGACTATCATAAAGAAAATAATAACCACTTACAGAGAACCACATTTAACCTATTTATCTTACGTTCATCTTTCTAAGTGCACTTATGTCATTGGAACAAATACTGTACATCATCCTTCTTTTAAAACATACTCTGGGGCCAGGCACGGTGGCTCACACCTGTAATCCCATCAGTTTGGGAGGCCAAGGAGTGTGAATTACCTGAGGTCAGGAGTTCAAGATCAGTCTGGCCAAGATGGAGAAACCCCGTCTCTACTAAAAACACAAAAATCAGCCGGGCGTGGTTGTGGGCGCCTGTAATCCCAGCTACTCGGGAGCCTGAAGCAGGAGAATCACTTGAACCCAGGAGGCGGAGGTTGCAGTGAGCCGAGATCACGCCATTGCACTCCAGGCTGGGCAACAGGGTGAGACTCCTTCTCAAAATAATAATAATAATAAATAAATAAATATGCACACACACACAGTGAACAATTTCCCGTATCACTAAATATTAGCCTAACGACACTACTGAATGGTTTCATACTATTTTCCTGTAAAACTGTACCATGACTGATTTATTTATCTAACCCTTTACTCTTGGACATAGGAGTACTATCAGGTTGCTTTGCTTTGCTGTTTTAAATAACTCGATGTTAAACATATTTACATATACCAATAACTATTTCTACATCCTTAGACCAAATTTTTAGAAATAAAATGTCAGATTGTAGGGGGTGAATTTTGTAATTTTTCAAACATTTTCCTCAAATTTCCTTTCATAAAGATTATACCACTTTATGGTATCATCAACAATGTATTTTTAAGCCCATTTAAGTTCAGCCTTATAAACTCTAGTTATTACATTTTTTAAATACAAGCTAAGTAACAGCAGGGTCAATTCTCAAAAATCACATTACCATACCCCAATATTAAAGACATAAAGAGAAAAAAAATCTAATCACACTTAAAATGACAAAAGATCAATTTTCATAAATCATATATTTATAACATGTGTCACTGAAATCATATTGCTAGTTATTGTTTTTATGACTTCATATCCAATTCACATACAAAGTACTAAGTGAAGTAAATCACACAAATTTTTCTCTTTTAATTATAAATGAATTTGGGCATCTCTACACTACATGATTAAATGCATGAAATAGGTCAACAACAGTCAAATTCTCAATACAGTTAAGTGATTTTCCAATGTTATATATAAACTGTATACAATGGGTAACTGTCCTATTATAATTATCTATAGATTACGGAGTTTAACATTCAGCTTAAACGGTCAGTACTGGTTACAAGAGATACTCAATAGCCCCCACCATAAATACACACTCTTAACTCCAGTTCCAAAGACACTACTCTCTTTCATAGAAAGCCGTCTCCCAATTAAAAAAAAAAATGCAACTAGTGGTGCCCTTAATCTCATGGGATGTATCAATCTCCCTAAGGGCACCCCAATGTAATCAGATCATGACTAGAAGAAACTGATACTGTGCTTCAGAGTCCAGAAGACAGTTTATTATCAGGTTTTTTTCTAACTCAAAAGCATATAAGGATAGGGAGAGATCTGTTAAAGGATAAAAAGTTACAGCTAGAGAGAAGCAATAAGTTCTACTGTTCCATACCACTGTAGGATGACTATAGTTAACAGAAATAGATAATTTCAAATAGCTAAGAAGGAAGATACTGAATGTTCCCAACACCAAGAAATGATAAGTGTCTGACAGGATGGGTATGTGAATTACCCTGACTGATCACTATCAATTATATGTATTAAAACATCACTATGTACCCTATGAATATGTGTAATTACTGTCATTTTTTTTAAAATTTAACAAATCAAAAAAAATTTAAAGAATGAATAAATGAATGTCTCCCTTCAGAGATGGCAAAGAATAAATACTGTCAAGCTATTCCTCCTCCCCCCAAATTCAAGTATTTTCTGTTATCTGAAACATTTAAGGAAAGGTTCATGGCATGACTACTAAGGATCTGAGATTTTAACCCAGCCACAGCTTTTTGGTAGAGCAGCCAAAGAAAAGATACTGAACCAGGTGAACCATGAAAGGGCATATGCACCTCCTTAAAGGGATTTATTAGTTAACCATAAAAAAGCATGCGTTCTCTCCCTGAGAATTTCAACTTTTATGTAAATGATAATAAACAGCTACAATAAATGTTATCCGGAGGGAGCACTGGCCAGCTAGAAGAATCTGCTAGCTTTGAGTTTGATCAGTGTTAATAAACAGAACACGGCGATAATCTCACTTAAACCAGCACTTGATGATCTTCTAACTGCTAAGTGACAACAAGGCAGCTTAAACTTGCTTTGAATTTAGTAGGGATTCATATTAACAACTGTCCAGTACAGTTTCTCACAGAAATACTTCCCCTCAAATCTATCAATCCTCTAAAATCTGTATGAATGAATTTCCCCCGTACCCAGAGGTTGTACTCTCAAAGACAGAGAAAAATAAAATCAAAAACAAAAAAGCCTAAATCAGTGTAATTTTCTTTGTTCTAAATGTAGATTTCTACTTACCATGATTATGTAAAATGCCAACGTTAACAAACGCAAGGGAAAATTCATAATGAACTATAGAAAGAATAGTTCACATCAACAAAACCTCTGGAAAGGAGAATTAAGGTTCAAGACAACCTTCTATAATAAAATTTGTTAATCATTTCAAAATATATATGTATCTCAAAATATCACATTGTATGCTGTAAATACACACAATTTATTTGTTCACTATATCTCGATAAAGCTTGAGAAAAAAAAAACTTATGAAAAGATACTCCCACCACAAAAAAAAAAAAAAAAAACACCACACATGGGTGGCCAGAGAAGTTTCAAAAGTTAACTATGAAGAAATGTGACTCCTTTAGGTTACATAAGCCAGTTATACTTGAGCCTTCAATCAATTAATGCAGGGATCTCAAAAATCCAGAAAGAATATCAATTTATCTCTGATTCTCTTGCTGCATTAACAAAAAAATGAGAGAAGTGTCATATCATCACCATGTCAATACTATTTGCCTTTCTACAAGGTCACTTTTATAAATATGCATATTTAGAATGAAATCCTACTGTTCAGATAAATATCTACTGTAAGAAAAGGTGCTGCATTTCTGCTTAACAGTTATTTGAAACTAATGAATGCCACCAAAGTAATGGCTGAATGATTCAGGTAGTTTTGCAAAGTTATTCATATTAATAAGAAATAACTGTGTAAGTCACAAAACAGTTAATGTTCTTTAATGCAGTTAGTAATGTTTCAGATAATAAATTTCAAAGATTGATTCTACAATTAATATCAAATAGGTAATTATTTCTTTTCAGATGTAACCATAAAAATTGGGATTCAATATACAAAGCTGAATTCTGATTCAAGTGAATAAAGTGACACACACTGTAGCATCTCACCTAGAAAAAAACAGGAAATCAAATTACACTTAGAAGAATGAGGAGAAGTAAATCTATTCTGAATAAGGGACATATATGAGACTGACAAACCAATAAAAAAGAAATGAAAACCCAGACAAAAATGCAAATGCTTATAAAAGTATACAGCAGTGGTTCTCAGTTCTCATACACATTATAATCTCCTAACCAGCTGGTTAAAAAAATATCAAGGAACAAGCCACACACCCAAGATTCTGACTTACACCAGGATGGTCCTCAATACTGATTAAAAACTCCCTAAAGCACAGCCATATTGGAAAATGACAAATAGGTTAGGGATAAACTAGGTTAAGGTTATCTGAAACAATTTCAAATAAATAATTTGAAATTCAAGGACCTAGAGGAAAACTAAGTTGGTCTCTGCCTCATACCATACAATGAAAACAATACTAGATGGTTTTTTTAAAAATTATAAAATTTTTAAAAATCTAAATGACCATGACTATGACATTGTAATATACAAAGACTTTCTGAGCATAAAACGAAATGCTGAATACCGACAGTAAGAAAGAACACTGGTAGCTATGACTAACCTTAGCTAAACAAACAGCTCTTCTTATATGCATTAAGGAAGCATTAATGCTTACAGGAAAATGAAATATAAAGGACAAAAAGGAAAGAGTTTTCAAAACATAAAATGACTACTAAAGATGAGAAATGTTCAGTTTCTCATGTAAATAAATGTATTGAAAATTTTCCATTCTTTACCAATACAATCAGAAAAAAAAGCTTTCATATCTAGAGCTATTTAGAATACAGAGGAATCAGAACACAAATACGGTTGTAGAAACTCTAAGGTGGCATTCTTCAGAGAAATTCGGCACAAGTGAATGTAAACACCTCCCAGAGATTACACTGGGAAGGACCTAGAAATGTATTCACATGGCTATATTTGTTTGTTAATTTACAAAAGTACAACATTTTAATTTGATTCTGTTAAACACCCTGACCTCTTCCATAATAATGCTTCCCTTCACTGACTTAGATCAGTTGGCATCAGAGGAGCTGCTGGAATATTTGGGATCTGGCCAAGAAGCAAATGAAGTGAGATGCATTCATTTTGAGTTTAGAGATGAATTTTAATTTATAAATAATAATAAGGCAAAAAGAAAAAGAAAAAAGGAAACAAAAAATAATCAAAAGGCTTTAGAATTATTTAATAATTCAATTAAAGAAGAGTGAAAAAGACAAGTTTTCTGCTGATTAAACATAAAATGCCAACATTAAAAAATGTGAAAGAAAATTCATAATAAACTACAGACAGAACATGAGTGACATAATGATTATAAACATCAAAGAGTATATTCAACATATTCAAATATTATTCACAGTGTATGCACACAGACAACACAAACACACGCACATAAACAAACACATTGAAAAGTCTCAAAATTTACAACTCACATATCACAGAAACTTGGTAGAGATTTACCCTAAATCTGGATAACAATCCTAAAAATCTGCAAGGCATACAAATACCAAGTTGTGACAATAAAAGAAATGTTTCAAAACTATAAGTAATGCTCTCCAAAAACATGTTAAATAATGATAAAGCAAAAACTCAATCATCTTGCCATATTCTCTTTAGAAATATTACAAAATTATTGCGATGTGAAGAGGTGATCAATAATAGGCAGGAACAAAAAGGAAAGAAAAATGTCATGCAGGTGTGTCAGGCACATCTCCATATAATTAACAAAAAAATAAAATGCAGTACTGATACATTAGCAGAACCCCACTTTACATAGCTTACTTTTGAAGTCAGAAAATGCAGTAAGCATAATTTCTTTAAATATAGATTGTCAAAATCTCTCCATGTATAGCATCAATTGCAACTACTTCATATTCTCCAATCCACAGGATCCATTAACCCCCTTGATTACACAAGAAATACCATAGGATCATTCTCATCTAATGATAAATGAACTGACTGGACATAACTCATTCAAGTTTTCACACTAAGAAATTCATGCAAATTTACATTCATTTACCACAACTGAATTCTCATTTCAGTGGTATAAATTTTGCCATAAAATACCAATAGAAAAGACATCTGGACCAAATAAAATATCATAAAATCTGTGAGTTCCAACTGTGCTACTTCTGATTTGTATAGAATTAAGTAATGACAGCTCAGCCTCTCCCACGACCAGGAAAAGTTTAAGCAAACGTTAAGAACACATTTTGCCTAAGATTCAAGACCTTAACATGTTAAGATTATTTCTACTATCTTGAAAAATATTAATAAGTACCTTAGATTAAAATAAAAGCCAAGCTCAATCACTTACTATTGTCTATATGCAGTAAAATACTGGTTTAAAATAATATTTAAAATCTAAAATATAGTTAAAGTCGTATAAATATTATCTCTAAGTAGTAAATTCCATCTATTTTTTGATAAATTCTCAGATTATAAATTTAGTGGCCCCATCTTTAATCTTCTCAAGTAAATCCTACTTAAAAGGTGATAATTTTGTCAAAATTAATTAATTTAAGCTTACAACACTTTCTCCCTAATCATGAGTTCAAGATACAAACATTTAGGAAAATAAATATCAATAAAAAATACATCAATGCTACTATTAAATGCTTTATAATCCACAAATTGTTCTGAATTGATGTTACCCAAAATAATATTTATATATACATTTTCACAGCCAGGGTGACAGGTAAAATTGGTTTAGTTAATTGTTTCAAAGGAAGGATGAAAGAAAAAAGATAAATTATATTCATGTTTTATTGTTTACCTAAGATCAATTGACTAACAAAGAAAAAATGAGAGAGAAAACAAGCTTCCTTGTGTGTAAGCATTTTCATGAGTATGTGAGCATTTTCGTGGGTATGTGTGTAGGTCCGTGGGTTCGTGCAGTGAGCAGGAGGTGGAAGGTATGTCTGTGGCTATGTAGAGCAAGAAAGAGAATGAGAAGGAGATCACATAAGGTCACTGGGTGATCACAATGTGGAGCGAGACAAAATCAAGATCACTGCATAATCATCGAAACACATGCAAAAATAAGAACACTATACAAACCACAGCAATAACCCAACACCTCTAGTTTCAGCTAATTTGAGTAACTCCTACATTTTTGCTAATTACACTTTTAGCTTGCTCCAGTCCCCTTGCTTTATAGATAAAATTAAGATACCAGATCATACAATTGCCCCCACATTCTGCCAGCATCCAATCCAAACCAAAACCACTCTTCTTTGAACCCTTCCCCCAACAACACCTAAACAAGCCGAAATCTACTAACAAGCTCTTCCTAAGATCAATGGTTCCCCATGCTGTGCTGTTTCCTTTGTTGCACAGAGGCAAAAAAAAAAAAAAAAAGACAAAACAAAAAAACTCTACTTTGACAAAAAGTGTGTTACTGGTGGATTTTAGTTAGAGAACATTTACAGAAAAAATATTCAAGTTAAATTTTTATCCCTAAGTAACCTATATATTTAACTTTCACAATGAAAATGGTGCCAAAATACATAGCAGTTTTCATGTATTTGATGATACTCTAATTTAAGTGAAGAAAGCAAAAAGATGTGAGCCAAAATCTAATGAGTCACCAAAAGACATGCTGCAGCTCTTTTGAACAATGTGCTCAAACTATTAAAAGGAAGTGCCATTCCATAACTGATGTGCATGAAATCCTGCAAATGAAAATCAATTTGGAGAACAGAGTTTAACAGCCCAGCTTCCAGACAATTAAAGGATAAACTACTGTTGTAATATTAAGCACTTCCTGCACTACCTAGGCCTTCTGAATCTGGCATAAGTTCAAATGCAAGGATGTTCAATCAATAAAGATAATAAATTCAGAAGCCAATTCAACAGCACCCTCTGCTTGCAGATAACTTAATTTCATTTTAGAGGACTTCCTAACCCAATACATAATTGGACAAAATCTATCTTTTAAACTATGCAGCTAATATAACCCATTTAAGATATATAAATTTAAGCTAACCAGAAGGAATACATTATGACATTTTACATTTAAATAAGCCTGGCATGCCTGAAAATTAGCAAGGATCCAGGTAAAAATCTGTCTGGAATTTGACACTGATCTCCTGGCAGCAGGGCATAGCAAAGTGAATCTCAGACTTTAGCAAGCATGACAAACATCTGGGGATCCTGTAAAAAAGATTCTGGCTTAATGATTATTCAAGTGAGGCCCAGAAATCTGCATTCTTGACAAGCATTTCAGTTGCTCTGATACAGAAGGCCTTCCGTTCCCACTTCTACACAACGCAGCAAAGTATTCTACAGCAGCAGACCAAAGTGTTTCCACTGGGGCAGATAACTATTTGTGCAACTTTTTTTGAGACAAGATTTCCCAATGTCACCCAGGCTGGAGTGCAGTGGGGCAATTATGGCTCACTGCAGCTTTGACCTCCTAGGCTCAAGCAATCTTCCCACCTCAGCCTCCCAAGTAGCCAGGACCACAGGCACACGCCACCATGCTCAGCTAATTTTTTTTTATTTTTTGTAGAGACAGAGTTTTACCACGTTCCCCAGGCTGATCTAGAACTCCTGGGCTCAGGCCATCCTCCAGACTGGGCCTCCCAAAGTGCCAGGATTACAGGCCCTTATTTGTGCAATTTTAAAGTGGTGTTTTATCCAAAGAGAAATGCAAAGTTTATAAAATAATTTTCCTCAAATGATAATGACTTCAAAAGATTTACAAATCATTAGAGAAAATAAATTACTTAACATCTATGCTCTAAAAATGACTACAAATATTTTTCTGGTTAATGGGAATCACATTCAATTGTTTCCAACTTGGATAACAGAGGTAAGAAAAAAAAGAATAAAAATCAGTTAAAATTCAATCAGAGGTCAGGCTCATTATCTCACACTTACAATCCCAACACTTTGGGATGCTGAGACAGGAGGACTGCTTGACTCCAGGAGTTCCAGACCAGCCAGGGAACCATGGCAAGACCTCGTCTCTACAAAAATACTTTTAAAAAAATTCTGTGGGCAAAAGTGGCACATTGCTGTAGTCCTAGCTACTCAGGAGGCTAAGGTGGGAGGATCACTTGAAACCAGGAGGTCGAGGCTACAAGGAGCTGTGATCATGACACTGCACTCAGCCCAGGTGACAGAGTAATACCCTGTCTCAAAAAAATAATAATAAATTTGATCACAGAGGTAACCCTACTTAGCATTTAAGAGTATCCTTGGCCGGGCGCGGTGGCTCAAGCCTGTAATCCCAGCACTTTGGGAGGCCGAGACGGGCGGATCACAAGGTCAGGAGATCGAGACCATCCTGGCTAACACGGTGAAACCCCGTCTCTACTAAAATACAAAAAATTAGCCGGGCGTGTTAGCGGGCGCCTGTAGTCCCAGCTACTCGGGAGGCTGAGGCAGGAGAATGGCGTGAACCCAGGAGGCGGAGCTTGCAGTGAGCTGAGATCCGGCCACTGCACTCCAGCCTGGGCGACAGAGCGAGACTCCGTCTCAAAAAAAAAAAAAAAAAAAAGAGAGTATCCTTTACTCCCCCTATGCTTCCTTCTATATTTCTTGAGTTTTGCTTCATTATATAAAACATCAAGGTAAAATTGTCAAAGGAAAGGCAGATCGCTACTAGGTGAATGCCTTCATTTAAGGAAGAAAAGTACACAATTGTATTAATTACAGAATCCACACCCTAAAACAAAGAAAGATTTGCAATTAGTTCACAAACCCCACAGGAAGAAGTTTCATAACAGAGGGAAAGCACACGTGGAGCAGCCTATGTTGCATTCGAGCCATCCTGGTAGCAGAAGAGCAGTGGCAGCAGAGACGTGCCACTGCACCTAACATGCAGATGAGCCCTATCTCATATCAAAGAGGCAGCCATCTTCCTAGTCAACACAGTACTGGAAAGAAACAAAATGCAAAATTTAAAAAAAAAAAAAAAAAGAAAAGAAAAGACAAAGGGGCAGCCATTGGCCTCAGTACCTTACAACCTAGATTACAGGAAGCTTGAGTGACTTCTAGCTTGGAGGATTAACACACACACACACACACACACACACACACACACACACTTTGAGGGCTAGAACATGAGAAAAATAGATAAGGCTAAAACAGACATAATAAAATAAAAGGGAAAAGGGAGCCAAATACATGGATACATTTAACAAATTACAGGAAACCTGTTTTATCTTAAAGTTAATGCTCTATCACTTCCCCCAAACACAATGTGATCGAACCCATTCTAACAATGATGAAAGCATGCGCTCTACCAGTAACTGCTCTACTGGTTTATACTGGAACCCTTTTTAAAAGAGGCCTTTTAAAAAGAGTTTCAAATCATCCAAAGTTTTCAAGACAACATGTAAATCCATATGGTTATGTGAAATCTTGTGATACTCAAACACTGGCAATTAATGTCATTCAAATATTTCTAAGACACTGTGAGGCACCACAGGATACACACACACACACACAGACACAGACACAGACACACAAACATACACACACACTCGCTCACATTTGCAGGCTGGTCATGCCCTGCAGACTGCTAGGTACAGATTATTCCCAGGCTTCCGGATGAACGTTATGCGGATTCAGCTGAGAATGACCATGGTAAGGAGGGCATGGCCATCTCTGGCTTGGCTGCCACAAGGTCAAGCATGAGGGCAATGGCATAGATCTGACAGTAAGCAACTCATCCATTTCCCTCTCACTCTCAGTTCAGGCGGCTACATGCATCCCCTGCCCTCCCGGTAACAGTCAGAGGAAAAACAAATTTAGACCACTGGCCCTGAAATGTAACATGGTTTTTTGTTTTAGTTGTTATGTTTCATTATTCTATCATATGTTCTGATAATCTGTTTTGATTTAATTTAGGATAATGTACACTTGATTCTAAAATATATGCTCTATGATAAAGTCTAATACATAGCACCTATAAGAAACTTAAACAAATTTACAAGAAAAAAAACAACCCCATTAAAAGTGTGAAAAGAACATAAACAGACATTTTCCAAAAGAAGACATAAATGCAGCGAATAAGCATATGAAAAAAGCCCAACACCCATAATCCCAGAAGTTTGGGAGGCCGAGGCCAGCAGATCACTTGAGGTCAGGAGTTTGAGACCAGCCTGGCCAATGTGGAGAAACCCTCTCTCTACCACAAATACAAAAATCAGCTGGGCATGGTGGCTTGGGAGGCTGAGGCACGAGAATCGCCTGAACCCAACAGGCAGAGGTTGCAGTGAGCAGAGATTGTGCCACTGCACTCCAACCTGGATGACAGAGCAAGACTTTCTCCAAGGAAAAAAAAAGGAAGAGACGCCTTCTGTTCTTAAGCATGAGGGAATCAGTCTAAACAGGGTGAATATTTTGAGGATGCATTATTAAGTAAAGAACAAATATTACACAAAGCTCACCCAATGTAGAGCAGCCAAAATGAAACTAAAATGATAATGAGGAAATAAAGTTCTGGGAAAGGAATATGGTAGTTACATGTCTTATAATATATGGATACTTACGTGCTGTAAAAGATGAATATTTGGTTCAAATACAAGGCCAGTGAAATGTAACAAAAACGACAACTTACATATTTAAATGGTGGCTATGTTTTTCTCCCACTTTCAATAAAATTATGACATTTTAGAGCTGAAATGACTTTCGAGAATATCTCTGCCTTGTGGATGATATTAAATCTTTAATAATCAAGTAGCAATGTGCACTATAATTAATCCTTTAGCATACAGATCTTATCTTTATAGGGATGGAAATGAGAGTTGCCACAATTCCCGCAAAGATTTTAAAAGCTGTACTCATCTTGTTCTCCAAGGTAGTGACAACAGCGGGCAAAATTTTTCACATTTTGAAGCTCTAATGACATGAAAGTCAGGAATGATTAGCTCAGCTAGGCGAAGTGGCTCACACCTGTAATCAAGACCAGCCTGGGCAACATGGCAAAACTCTCTATAAAAAATACAAAAATTATCTGGTCATGATGCCACATGCCTGTAATCCCAGCCACCAGGGAGATTGAGGCAGGAGGATCACTTGAGCCTGGGAAGTGGGGGTTGCAGTAGCCAACATTGCACCACTGCACTCCAGCCTGGGTGACAGAGTGGGGCCCTGTCAAAAAAAAAAAAAAAAGAAAGGTGGGGTTGGAAGGGAAGGGAAGGGGAAGGGAAGGGAAGGGGAGGGGAGGGGGGGTTATCATTAGGTTTAAAGCACACGGGGTAATAGTAAAAATAAAAAGTGGTTTCTTCCCACAGGATAAAGCCAAAATTTTTATTTAGGCTTTCAGTTATTTCCTCTACCAAGACTGACTCAATATAAATAATATAATTGCCAAGAGAGGGTCGGAATTACTTGCTGACTATCACATGATAATCTTCAAATGTATCTTTACCAAAGCGTTTAACTTTCAAAACAAGGAACTCTCTCATTAATTAGAAACAGACTGCTACCAATTCATCAATTTTAAAATATCCATTCTAAAGTAACTATGTGATAGCTCTAAGTAACCATAACCACTGTAATGAAGTATAAGTACCTTTAACATCAACACCCAACTCTATATCCAATCATAATCCCAGCATGCTTTAAGGCAGTGGTCCCCATTCTTTCTGGCACCAAGGACTGGTTTTGTGAAAGACATACATTCCACAAATCCAGTGTGGGGTGGTTTCGGGATGATTTAAGCACATTACATTTACTGTGTACTTTATTTCTATTATTATTACACTGTAATATATAATGAAATAATTATTCAATTTACCATAATGTAGAATCAGTGGCAGCCCTGAGCTTGCTTTCCTGCAACTAGGCCATGCCCTCAGGGGAGGATCGGAGAGAGTGACAGATCATCAGGCATTAGATTCTCATAAGGAGCATGCAACCCAGATCCCTCCCATGTGCAGTTCACAATAGGGTTCACACTCCTTTGAGACTCTAATACCACCGCTGATCTGACAGGAGATGGAGCTCAGGCAGTAATGCCAGCAATGGGGAGCAGCTGTACCTACAGAGGAAGCTGCCCTCTCTAGCTCACCTCCTACTCTGCAGCCCCATTCCTAACAGGTCACCAGAACCTAACCACAAGCAGTCTGTGGCCTGTTAGGAACTGGGCCACACAGCAGGAGATCTGTGGCTCACAGGTTGGGGATCCCTGCTTTAAGGAATGTTTACAATCTATAACATCACTGAACTTTGTCTAAGAATGTTAGAAACTATAGACAGAACAACAAATATAACACAATGTTGCTTCGAGTAATAGGTCTATGCATTCCTCATAAACGAAACATGAGTGAGTTAACCTCTATGGAAAAACTGTAATATTTTACTATTAGTGCATCTGAAAAATATTTATATAAGAAAAAAAAATTACCACCTTTCTACTCTCCTTAGACTCTTCTCTTTCCAAATATTCCTAAAATCATGATTTGCATAGCAAAAGTAAAAACCATTTGAAATTACACAACAGAAGACAGACAAATAAACCACTAAGCCACACACAATTCTTCAAAAGGCTCTGCATTGCTGGAGTGATTTTGAATCTTGTGGTTTCCCAAGGGAAGCTATAAAAATCAGGGAGAATGAAAAGAGTGCCAGCTGAAAAACCAAACAGATGGTTTCACCGACTAAAAAGCCAGCTGAGCTTAGAAGATTGTTCCCATTTAGAGTATCTTCCAAAAACAGCTTCATACGGTGGGTTTTCATTTTCTCTTTCTTTGCCACTGTTACACTACTATTCCAGACTTTGGACAGTAGGAGCAATGAAAATATTAGCTTCCCGTAGAGAAGAACAAAAAACTATTTCTTTTCATCCTCCTAAAAAAGTTTAGACCTGAGCTGCACTCACTGGGTCATCATGAGCCATCCTCTGGAAATGGGGCTTATGCCACGGGAATAAACACACACAAATATATTTAACAAACACATATTGCACATAACATATAAATATGTTTTATGTTCATCCTATAATATATTAAATATTATATACACATATATTCACACAAACATGCAAACATTGGCTGGAGGAGGGCAGTGCAGGCGATCTGGAGCACACCTTGCAAATCTAATTGGTACCAAATTATTCTGTCCCATTTATGTGATATATGTTATCGATTTGTAAAATACTTAAAGCACCTGACAAAATGATTAATGTAAAACATTTATTGTGGCTGGCCACAGTGGCTCATGTCTGTAATCCCAGCACTTTGAGAGGCCAAGGAGGGCAGATCACCTGAGGTCAGGAGTTCGAGACCAGCCTGGCCAACATGGTGACTCCCCATTGCTACCAAAAATTCAAAAATTAGCTGGCCATGGTGGCGCACACCTGTAGTCCCAGCTACTCAGGAGGCTGGGGCAGGAAAATTGCTTGAACCCAGGAGGCAGAGGCGGCAATGAGCCAAGATCATGCCACTGCACTCTAGCCTGGGTGACAGAGCAAGACTCTGTCTCAAAAAATTACATTACATTACATTACATTAAATATAAAACATTTATTCCACAGCAGAGAAGAAAGTAACAGTGTTCCCAGATCTCAGGAAGCAATGTCCTATTATGTAGCTAGTATTGTGGTGAAGACTCCCAGCCTGCTAGAGCAGCATATGCACAACAGGTAAGAATGGCTTGTATGCTATGAAAGAGGTTAATATCCAATAAGATGTAAGATTACAATAAAAACTGCTGTTCAAACACAAAAATAACCCTACTATATTACACATAGGAAGAATAAATACTTGGCATTATGCCCAAAACAAAACCTAACTGCAACAAGTAACTCTACAAAAGAAACACCTTCCTTAGAGGTACCCTACTATATATAACAAGCAGAAGGCTCTGCCATGCACCAATAAACTATTTACCTTTCACCACTGGCTGTCTATTTTTAAATTTTAATTTGCTTTTTCTGTCTTCAGAATTTCAAACTTTAAATGTGAACGACAATTCTGCAAGAAAAACGAACAAGGAGAGTAAAATTTTAATTACTCGCTGGGTGAGGTGGCTCACACCTGTAATCCTAGCACTTGGGGAGGTTTTTATGTTAAAAAGAAATACATTAAAATTTTAATTATCATCTATAAATTGCTTTAGTCTTTCTGATCGACTATAATAACTTACTTGTTTCCTTCCTTGTCTATCTGATAAAAGTGGCAAGAATGTACATAAAATCTACACAATAAAATATCCAAAAGATTATATGTAACTGCAGGGATATGGGTCTAGAATGTGTAACTAAAACCAAGTCAATAAAAGAACACATTTAATGAATATTTTCTCAATGCTAAGTTCTAGGCACTGTGCTAAAATCTTTACATTTCCCTTCCTCTAGCTCTGTAAGGGAGGTCTTACTACCTTAGCTAAGGAAACTAAAGCACAGAGGAGATAAGTTACTTAGCTAAGGACACATAGTTATTAGGCAGCAAAAATGGGAGTTACCAGCAGGTCCCCATTACTCAAAAGCCTGTGCTCTTAACCTACTACACTATGTACCACTGGCTTCCAGAGAACAGAATAGCCATGGCAAGGTTCATTATCATTCATCAGAATGATACGACATTCAACCTAAACCAGGAAAAGCAAAACTGAAAATGGGCTGAGTGATTTCTGGTGGGAAATTTTTACTTTATCTTAAAATAGTATTGCCTAATTTACTGGACTATCTGACCAAGACTTCACTATATTGAAAAGTGAAAATATGAAATATTCAATGGCAATAATGTTTTTGTTACCTATAAATTTATATATGCATTTTTTTAGCAAATCAAATCTATGCAAAGTAATACTGTTTGTATACACGTATACCCATGCCCACAAATCTCCACGATTTTGACAAATATAATTGTTTAAAATAGATATGCAGTTCTGTACGGGGTAGTATCTTTCTAACATATTTAAATCACTGATTTAGTGAGCAGTGAAGTTTAAAAACAAAACATACAAACAGCTGGATATCCTGAAATCACAAGGTATCTTTTTTTTATATTGTTCGTTTATGGAATTTTTTCCCCTCTCTCTAGCATTTGAATAAACTCATACGTTCAAGCTACCTTCTGGCACTACATAATTCTAGTATTCGTTTGAAAGCCAAAATAAGTTACAAAAAATTGTTCATAAAAATTCAAAGCAAAATATGTGAAATGTTAAACGTACGTACACTTTTATGACAATGTAATTCAATAGCTTTTCCTAAATAAGAAGTGGACATTTTTAAACTCTTACTGTTTATTATTCTTTCATCTACTTTTCATGTCTTCAAAAAATTCAAGCCCTAAATCTGGAATATAAGTTTCTTGTTGACAGAAATCAGGACTTTTATTTTCTATCAAGAAAAATTCCCTGCAAAAACTTAATGCTGTTCAGTAACAACACATAACACAAACTATAAAAACATACATTAAAGCAACATACTTAAGGCTCTTCTTGTAGTCTCTAAGTATCATATTTCCTAATAAAAACAAAGTTTTGGATGATTCTGTTAAGAAAGCACACTGGTTATGAAATATTACAATGAGAAATTAGAAAGGAGAAATACAGGCACGATATAAACATTAGAAGTATTCTTTTTTAATCCTGAATATTAACAACTTTGCCTCATCTTGGTAATAAAACCTTATTTAAAAAAAAAAAAAAAAGGATCAGTTCATATTCAATTAAAGTTCTCAATAAAAATTAGAGTGGGCCGGGGTGCAGTGGCTCACGCCTGCAATCCCAGTACTTTGGGAGGCTGAGGTGGGCAGATCATGAGGTCAAAAGATCGAGACCATCCCGGCCAACATGGTGAAACCTCATCTCTACTAAAAATACAAAGATTAGCTGGGCATGGTGGCACGTGCCTGTAGTCCCAGCTACTCAGGAGGCTGAGGCACCCTGGTGACAGAGCCAGACTCCATCTCAAAAAAAAAAAAAAAAAAAACAGAGAGGATATAAGTTGGTATTTAAATTTAATTTTAGATAAAATTATCCATTTTTTGTTTGTTTGTTTGTTTGTTTGTTTGTTTGTTTGTTTGTTTGAGACAGAGTCTTGCTCTGTCACCCAGGCTGGAGTGCAGTGGCGTGATCTCGGCTCACTGAAAGCTCTGCCTCCTGGGTTCACACCATTCTCCTGCCTCAGCCTCCCAAGTAGCTGGGACTACAGGTGCCCACCACCACGCCCAGCTAATTTTTTGTATTTTTTAGTACAGACGGGGTTTCACCATGTTAGCCAGGATGGTCTCAATCTCCTGACTTCGTGATCTGCCCGCCTCCACCTCCCAAAGTGCTGGGATTACAGGCGAGAGCCACCGCACCTGCCTCCAACTTTAATTTTTACAGTGATTTTTTATAATCAGGAAGATCTGTGCCAGGCACAGTGGCTCACACCTGTAATCCCAGCACTTTGGGAGGCTGAGGCAGGCAGATCACTTCAGATCACGAGTTCAAGACCAGCCTGGCCAACATGGTGAAACCCCATCTCTACAAAAAGTACAAAAATTAGCCAGGCCTGGTGATTCACGCCTGTAATTCCAGCTACCCAGGAGGCTGTGGCAGGAGAATCGATTGAACCCAGGAGGCGGAGGTTGTGGTGAGCCAAGATCACGTCACTACACTCCAGCCTGGGTGACAAATGAGACTCCATCTCAAAATAAATAAATAAATAAACATTAAAAATCAGGAAGACCTGGAAAAAAATGCAGTTCAAAAAAACCATTTACTCTAAAAACAACGATACCAAAATCTTTTCCCTCACAGTATCTTTCATTGCCAAACCTCCATGTTCTTAACTAAAATACTTACTCCATTTGCGATTTACACACTGTCTTATAAGTGTATTAGAACTACCCATAAGTAAATACTTATCAAATTACCAGCAAGTTAAACTTTACTGGAATGGCTTTTATTTGTCCCTTTAAGGTTAATTATTAACACAGCATTCTTTTTTAAATCTTATGTCAAATTTAGCCTGAAAGTAATTTTGCAGAGCCAGATTCAAAGTACACTGTTCATCATCAGAATCACTATTTTCCAAAAGGAAAGTTGACCCTGAATGTGGTCCAAGCCATTGTTTTCCTAACACTGTTTCATTTCAACCATTGACGGTTATGCCCCCTCACCAAGCAGTGCATGTACTAGATAGCTAAAATCTATCTCAGATAGGCAAGTAATGCTGGTATTTATCTTTCCCTTAGGCATAATGTGTCACCTTCAGAATTTAAAAAACCAAGGGGTTTAGAACCTGAAGATGTAATTACCTGTCAGATTCTACTAAAGGCTTTTGAAAGTTAACATCGTATACCTATTGTTCCCATAGAAAAATTCCAGAATGTCCAATAGAAAAGCTAATTCAATTTATGCTATAGTCTATTTTGTGCCATTTAAATACAGTATTACCTGATACCTGCAATAAATATATCTTATGGAATTAAAATTCTTTGAGATGGTATTTTACCACTGAAAAAGTACAAATGAACTCCCTATAATTGTTTGTACAACCTAAAAAGCAACAATAAGATAAACATCTTTTTCTTAAATTAGCTCTACAACAAAGGAAAACTTAATACATAAAAGATACTTACAAAGTGCGGTAGTGCAGAGTTGCTCAATCTCTACACGATTGATAATTTGGGGCCATATAATCATTTGTAGTAGAGGCTCCCCTGCGTATTGTATGATGTTTTGCCGTACCCTTGGCAGAGGCCGCTGATGCCATTGGCACCTCCCCCATCATGCAATCAAAAAAAAGTCCCTCAACATCATGAAATGTCCTTTATAAGATAAAATCATGGTGGGGTCAGAACCAATGAAGGAGTAGAAATGGTAACACACAGGTTGCAGTTTGGCTCTGCTACTTTGGCTGTGCACCAGGGGCAGATATTTAACGTCTTTGCCTCAGTTTCCTCCTTCCCCAAATAACAGTTGTAAGGACTAAATTAGAAAAGGTTTGAATAGTGGCTGCTGCTACTGCTACTGTTATGATGGCTTCAATTGCATACACTGTGGTATCTCTCTAAACTTCAGTCTCCCTATGACCCAAATGTATGGTTTTTCAACAAAAGTTTTCTCAAAGGTAGGAGGGGGCATTACTAAGCTTATCAACAGATTCTTCCTAAAAGTCCATTTCGAGGCCCTAAGAATATGATCCAAACCCTAACTGAAACTAATAATCCCTGTGCCGCAGAAATAGGATAGTCAGCTTGGTCACTGGAATGCTGCACACACGCCTCCCTCTGCACTCGGATGCCACTCTTGTCTGAAGGAGGACATGACCACAGCTCATGTGGAGCTACACACCTGTTGGGATCCAGCACCAAATGCCACTTTCTCTTTCATGAAGTATATCCCTGATGACGTTCTAATCATCTCCCTCTGACCCCATCCCAAACACCAAGGCCTCTCATAGCATTTGTACTCTGGAGATAACAAGTGGCTCACAATAGTCACGGCCCAAATGAGCTCACTTCTCTGATAAACCACAGACACCTTTTCTGTCCTCACTCCTCTCTTTACCCTGCAGGGCACAGCCAGGGCACTGGCCACATTATTGCTTTTTAATTGGACAGCTACCTTTAGACAATTAATTACAATTCTCTAATAGGTTGATATAGTTCTTATACATAACTCGACAGTAAATATTTTTCTCAGATAAGACTGCCCAAAGTATATGACTATTGCTGGCTGAGCATGGTGGCTCACACCCGTAATCCCAACGCTTTGGAAGGTCAAGGCAGGTGGATCATTTGAGTCCGGGAGTTCAAGACCAGCCTGGGCAACATGGTGAAATCCCATTCTCTACAAAAACTACAAAAAATTAGCTGTGTGTGGTGGTGCATGCCTGTAGTCTCAGCTACTCAGGAGGCTGAGGTGGAAGGATTGATTGAGCTTGGGAGATGGAGGCTACAGTGAGCCAAGATTGCACCACTGCTCTCCAGCCTGGGTGAAAGAACAAGACCCTTTCTTTAAAAAAAAAAAAAAAAAAAAAGAGCTTCAGTCTCCATCTCCCAGCGCGAGCGACACAGAAGACCGGCGATTTCTGCATTTTCAACTGAGGTACTGGGGTCATCTCACTCGGGAGTGCCGGACAATCGGTGCTGGTCAGCTGCTGCAGCCCGACCAGCGAGAGCTGAAGCAGGGCGAGGCATCGCCTCACCTGGGAAGCGCGAGGGGGAAGGGAGTCCCTTTTCCTAGCCAGGGGAACTGAGACACACAACACCTGGAAAATCGGGTAACTCCCACCCCAATACTGCGCTGTAACACCGGCACACCGGAGATTGTATCCCACACCTGGCCGGGAGGGTCCCACGCCCACGGAGCCTCTCTCCTTGCTAACACAGCAGTCTGCGGCAATCTAACCGCAAGGCAGCAGCGAGGCTGGGGGAGGGGCGCCCGCCATCGCTGAGGCTTAAGTAGGTAACTAAAGCCGCTGGGAAGCTGGAACTGGGTGGAGCTCACAGCAGCTCAAGGAAACCTGCCTGTCTCTGTAGACTGCGCCTCTGGGGACAGGGCTCAGCTAAAGGAGTAGAAGCCTGTGCAAAACGCGAACGACTCTGTCTGACAGCTTTGAAGAGAGCAGTGGATCTCCCAACACGGAGGTTGAGATCTGAGAAGGGGCAGTCTGCCTGCTCAAGTGGGTCACTGACCCCTGAGTAGCCTAACTGGGAGACATCCCCCACTAGGGGCAGTCTGACACCCCACACCTCACAGGGTGGAGTACACCCCTGAGAGGAAGCTTCCAAAGCAAGAATCAGACAGGTGCACTCGCTGTTCAGCAATATTCTATCTTCTGCAACCTCTGCTGCTGATACCCAGGCAAACAGGGTCTGGAGTGGACCTCAAGCAATCTCCAACAGACCTATAGCTGAGGGTCCTGACAGTCAGAAGGAAACCTATCAAACAGGAAGGACACCTATATCAAAACCCCATCAGTACGTCACCATCATCAAAGACCAGTGACAGATAAAACCACAAAGATGGGGAAAAAGCAGGGCAGAAAAGCTGGAAATTCAAAAAATAAGAGCGCATCTCCTCCTGCAAAGGAGCACAGCCCATCGCCAGCAACGGATCAAAGCTGGTCAGAGAATGATTTTGATGAGATGAGAGAAGAAGGCTTCAGTCCATCAAACCTCTCAGAGCTAAAGGAGGAATTACGTACCCAGCGCAAAGAAACTAAAAATCTTGAAAAAAAAGTGGAAGAATTGACAGCTAGACTAATTAATGCAGAGAAGGTCATAAACGAAATGACAGAGGTGAAAACCATGACACGAGAAATACGTGACAAATGTACAAGCTTCAGTAACCGACTCGATCAACTGGAAGAAAGAGTATCAGCGATTGAGGATCAAATGAATGAAATGAAGCGAGAAGAGAAACCAAAAGAAAAAAGAAGAAAAAGAAATGAACAAAGCCTGCAAGAAGTATGGGATTATGTCAAAAGACCAAATCTACGTCTGATTGGGGTGCCTGAAAGTGAGGGGGAAAATGGAACCAAACTGGAAAACACTCTACAGGATATCATCCAGGAGAACTTCCCCAACCTAGCAGGCCAGGCCAACATTCAAATTCAGGAAATACAGAGAACGCCACAAAGATACTCCTCCAGAAGAGCAACTCCAAGACACATAATTGCCAGATTCACCAAAGTTGAAATGAAGGAAAAAATCTTAAGGGCAGCCAGAGAGAAAGGTCGGGTTACCCACAAAGGGAAGCCCATCAGACTGACAGCAGATCTCTCGGCAGAAACTCTACAAGCCAGAAGAGAGTGGGGGCCAATATTCAACGTTCTTAAAGAAAAGAATTTTAAACCCAGAATTTCATATCCAGCCAAACTAAGTTTCATAAGTGAAGGAGAAATAAAATTCTTTACAGATAAGCAAATGCTTAGAGATTTTGTCACCACCAGGCCTGCCTTACAAGAGACCCTGAAGGAAGCCCTAAACATGGAAAGGAACAACCTGTACCAGCCACTGCAAAAACATGCCAAAATGTAAAGACCATCGAGCCTAGGAAGAAACTGCATCAACTAATGAGCAAAATAACCAGTTAACATCATAATGGCAGGATCAAGATCACACATAACAATATTAACCTTAAATGTAAATGGACTAAATGCTCCAATTAAAAGACACAGACTGGCAAACTGGATAAAGAGTCAAGACCCATCAGTCTGCTGTCTTCAGGAGACCCATCTCACATGCAGAGACATACATAGGCTCAAAATAAAAGGATGGAGGAAGATCTACCAAGCAAATGGAGAACAAAAAAAAGCAGGGGTTGCAATCCTAGTCTCTGATAAAACAGACTTTAAACCATCAAAGATCAAAAGAGACAAAGAAGGCCATTACATAATGGTAAAGGGATCAATCCAACAGGAAGAGCTAACTATCCTAAATATATATGCACCTAATACAGGAGCACCCAGATTCATAAAGCAAGTCCTTAGAGACTTACAAAGAGACTTAGACTCCCATACAATAATAATGGGAGACTTCAACACTCCACTGTCAACATTAGACAGATCAACGAGACAGAAAGTTAACAAGGATATCCAGGAATTGAACTCATCTCTGCACCAAGCGGACCTAATAGACATCTATAGAACTCTCCACCCCAAGTCAACAGAATATACATTCTTCTCAGCACCACATCACACTTATTCCAAAATTGACCACATAATTGGAAGTAAAGCACTCCTCAGCAAATGTAAAAGAACAGAAATTATAACAAACTGTCTCTCTGACCACAGTGCAATCAAACTAGAACTCAGGACTAAGAAATTCAATCAAAACCGCTCAACTACATGGAAACTGAACAACCTGCTACTGAATGACTACTGGGTACATAACGAAATGAAAGCAGAAATAAAGATGTTCTTTGAATCCAATGAGAACAAAGATACAACATACCAGAATCTCTGGGACACATTTAAAGCAGTATGTAGAGGGAAATTTATAGCACTAAGTGCCCACAAGAGAAAGCAGGAAAGATATAAAATTGACACTCTAACATCACAATTAAAAGAACTAGAGAGGCAAGAGCAAACACATTCAAAAGCTAGCAGAAAGCAAGAAATAACTAAGATCAGAGCAGAACTGAAGGAGACAGAGACACAAAAAACCCTCCAAAAAATCAATGAATCCAGGAGTTGGTTTTTTGAAAAGATCAACAAAATTGACAGACCGCTAGCAAGATTAATAAAGAAGAAAAGAGAGAGGAATCAAATAGACGCAATAAAAAATGATAAAGGGGATATCACCACCGACCCCACAGAAATACAAACTACCATCAGAGAATACTATAAACACCTCTACGCAAATCAACTAGAAAATCTAGAAGAAATGGATAATTTCCTGGACACGTACACTCTTCCAAGACTAAACCAGGAAGAAGTTGAATCCCTGAATAGACCAATAGCAGCCTCTGAAATTGAGGCAACAATTAATAGCCTGCCCACCAAAAAAAGCCCAGGACCAGATGGATTCACAGCTGAATTCTACCAGAGGTACAAGGAGGAGCTGGTACCATTCCTTCTGAAACTATTCCAATCAATAGAAAAAGAGGGAATCCTCCCTAACTCATTTTATGAGGCCAGCATCATCCTGATACCAAAGCCTGGCAGAGACACAACAAAAAAAGAGAATTTTAGACCAATCTCCCTGATGAACATCGATGCAAAAATCCTCAATAAAATACTGGCAAACCGGATTCAGCAGCACATCAAAAAGCTTATCCACCATGATCAAGTGGGCTTCATCCCTGGGATGCAAGGCTGGTTCAACATTCGCAAATCAATCAACGTAATCCAGCATATCAACAGAACCAAAGACAAGAACCACATGATTATCTCAATAGATGCAGAAAAGGCTTTTGACAAAATTCAACAGCCCTTCATGCTAAAAACGCTCAACAAATTCGGTATTGATGGAACGTACCTCAAAATAATAAGAGCTATTTATGACAAACCCACAGCTAATATCATACTGAATGGGCAAAAACTGGAAAAGTTCCCTTTGAAAACTGGCACAAGACAGGGATGCCCTCTCTCACCACTCCTATTCAACATAGTGTTGGAAGTTCTGGCTAGGGCAATCAGGCAAGAGAAAGAAATCAAGGGTATTCAGTTAGGAAAAGAGGAAGTCAAATTGTCCCTGTTTGCAGATGACATGATTGTGTATTTAGAAAACCCCATCGTCTCAGCCCAAAATCTTCTTAAGCTGATAAGCAACTTCAGCAAAGTCTCAGGATACAAAATTAATGTGCAAAAATCACAAGCATTCTTATACACCAGTAACAGACAAGCAGAGAGCCAAATCAGGAATGAACTTCCATTCACAATTGCTTCAAAGAGAAT
>NC_045447.1:75371963-75412859 GCF_002776525.5 Piliocolobus tephrosceles
AGAAAACCAAACACCGCATGTTCTCACTCATAGGTGGGAACTGAACAATGAGCTCACTTGGACTCGGGAAGGGGAACATCACACACTGGGGCCTATCATGGGGAGGGGGGAGGGGGGAGGGATTGCATTGGGGAGTTATACCTGATATAAATGATGAATTGATGGGTGCTGACGAGTTGATGGGTGCAGCACACCAACATGGCACATGTATACATATGTAACCTGCACGTTATGCACATGTACCCTAGAACTTAAAGTATAATAAAAAATAAAAAAAAAATAGATATGACTATTGCTTACTGACATCCACAGAACCAACAAAACTAATGGCTAATGTTCATGCATGCATGTTTAGTTGATGGCCACTCTTTGGGTACATAAAATGTCCCTGTTATCTAAAGGAAGAGGTAATAAACAAATTTCTGTGACTTTAAATAAAAAAAAAAAAAACTCCAGCAAGTTTTTTATTGTGTATCACTGTTAACCAATTTATTTATTACTAAAATTATATTGTTCAGTATACACTCCTTTAGCTGACAAGTCAAGTGATAGTAGTTTCACACTGGGGGGTTCCAGATGGAAAAACAAGGGGAGTATCCAGCAATGCCTGCTGCCCTTGTTACTGAGGGAATTCAAGGCATAAAGTGTGTCTTTGTGTGGGGAGTGAGAAGAGAGAGGGTTCCACGTGCCTATGGAGGCAACAAGTTAGGCAACTCTGTGTAAATGCCAGGGTTCTCCTGACGAATCCTGGTAAAAGAAGACATTAGTCACAAAGAAGCGTAAGAATGCAGTTGCATATTTCAGCATATACTCAGAGGACCCCGTACATCAGAATTCTCTGAGGTGCTCACTGCAAAATGTAGATGCAAAGGAGTGGCACCCAGCCTCTGCATTTTTGCAAATTCTCCAGGTATTGCTCATGTGCACTAAATTAAAAAGAACTAATAGATTAGGGGGTGTTACTCTTTTACAATAAAAGAACATTCATTGCTGAGGATGTATGAAAGAATGATACATGAATATCATATATATGATAATATAATCTTATTATTATAGTATAATTAATCACATAATCATAATATGTTAATAATTAACAAATATATATTAATTGTAGTATTATAATATGTAACATGTATTCATATTACATATGAATGTTATATATTAATATATTACTTATATATTATAACATGTTTTATTATATACATATGAATATATAGCATGTCATATATAATATAGTTATGTTACATAACACATGTTCATATTATATATGTACGTATTTATGAATACATATCATGTTACTATATATTTTGTACGTTATGTATAAGGTATGCAGATTTTTTCAGAAGACGTTTTTAAATAACTGCCACTAAATTCAACGCCTGCTTTATTTTCCACATATTCACTGTAGTAGGTACTCAATACAAATGAGTGGAGTTCTATAAAAAGATTCTAGAGAAACTTACAGAAACAACTCATGTTGACAAGTCAGTGAAACAGTGTCAGAATGGGGCAGAGTTATTTTGAGAACGTGAAAATTCAACATACATATCAAAAAAACTTACCTGTGGCCACCCTGGAGTAGTTCCCATCAGTGGCTGAATCTGACCTTTAGTAGATCTTGAGAATTGCTGACTGCTAATAATTTGATTTCTGCAGGTAATCTTATGAGATAGACACACACAGCATAGCACCAAGGAGAATGTCTTTCTCCTCTGCCAAACTAAAACCAATTAAATCAAATGCATCACATTCATCCAATTACACCAGTAAGAGTTAAAATGAGACTAATATCCCAAAGACCCTCAGGACTCATCAACAGTGAGTAACATCCTTAAGGGATCAATAAAATTAATGACATTTTAGTAATGAGACTTCTTATGAGCCATTAAAAAAAAAGAAGTGGCAGAGGGTTGTAGAAATCAAGTCTATTTTAATCCTCAAAAACTAAAGAAAACATTTGAAAGAAAACCTCCAAACTTTTTCAAAACAGGAAAGATGAACTTTTTAATATTCTATTTTGGCACCCACAAAAGTATCCTTTCTGCTTGCACATATCAAGAAGTTGGGGTCAAATACACCTGGATTGCAATCCTGACTGGTACTCCAGCAGAGCGACCTCAAGCAGACAAATCATGAGTTTCAGTTTCCTCCTCAATAAAACTGGGCTGCTAAGAAGAGTCTACCCATTAGGATAGACCAGTGATTGGGGAAGAGTAGCACTTACCTAAACAACCAGCCTCTGCACCACAATTTCCACCTTATTTCAACATTTACATATACTGTCCTTCTTTACTGAATTGTTGCCAAAAAAAAAAAAAAAAAAGTCAAACAGGATACAGTGTACACTGCTTTGTGAAAAGGAAAGCATTACTCTCAAATGTTAGCTGTTATTAACTTGGAAATGGAAGAATAAACACAATTAAAAGAGAAATGACACCCAGGATAGTTGAGTAAATAGTAAAAGGGCACTCAGTTTCTTTAAATGACTTCAAGTCTCTTTCAATTCCTTCAAGATTTATTGAACAAAGGCTATAGCTAAACGTGCGTCTTCGATGACCTATAAGAGATATTAGACACAAGCAAATACAAGAAAGAAAAATCTAAACCCTATAATTAAGGTAAAGATAACTAGGAATTTCACTGTAGAGAGAGATTACTTCTAGCTGGGGGTGAGGAGATAAATCTTCACAAAAAGAGGAAGCAGTTGGGATAGCCTTGAAGTGTAGTGTCTGGATAAAGAAGATATTCCCGGCAACAGCACAAGGAAAGCAGGAAGATGAAGAAGCACAGGAACAGGGTGCAAGGTAACTTGGTTTTACTAAAGCACAAGAGTGTGGGCAGTGCTGGGGCCCTAGACAAGAAAACAGGCTACAGATAAGCTACAGAGGGTCCCAAACAGGCAGCTGGTAGCTGGGATTCCTTGCTCACACTCCTTTCATAAGGAAACCTCAGAGCACTGCATTAGCAGAATAATCTGACACTAAAGAGGAAGACAGAGCCAAGGGGTAGCCATCAACCTCCAAGGCAGTTAAAAAGTGAAGGCTTGAACAGAAACGAGTGGGTAACAAGGCACTACGCAAAGTGACTAATCACAGGAGATAAAAAATAATGGACACAACAATAACAAAGCAAAAGACCACAGCTTTTATCTGCCACAAACAGGCGGTACCATTATTATTAAGAAAAGGGGGGGGACATAGGTGATATACTATAGCCCAGGATATCGAGGTAACATTTAAAGTGATAACAGAACTACGCTCTACATTTGTGAAACCACGAGGAAGGAGGATACACAGATCCAAGTAATAAGGGGAATGACGAAGGGTCTAACCAGGCAAGCAGCACTTACCATATCTCAGCTCTGTTCTGGACAAGAGATACATGCACAAACCAGACAGACTTAAAGCCTGCTGGCAAGAGACTTAAATTCTAGTATAAGGAAGACAAATGACCACATGGAGAAGGTAAAGAAAGACAAGCGAGCTCAGGACAGAGCTCTTCGGCTCTCTAACACTGGAAGGCCTGGTAAAGGAGGCTGTGAAATAATGGCTAGAATGCTGGAAGAAAACAAGGTGAGTGTAGTGTTATGAGAAGAATGTGTTGCAAGGATTGAGAGGGTGAGGGGTTGAATAACATGAGGATGAAGAACTGACTCCTGGTTTTGGCCTAGAGATGAACTTGCTAAAAGCTGTTTGATAGCCCAATTAGAGGAGGCTAAAAAAAGAATAAGAGGTGAGAAAATAGAGATGGTGAGTACAGCAACTCTTTCTACCAGTGTAAAGGTGTGGGAGCCAAGATAGGAATATTCTCAAGAAGGACAGAGTGGTAGGATGATACCAAAAATTCAAATGAAATGAGAACAGGCTGATTGGTTGTTCTGGGAAATGTACAGGTCAATGATCAGAGCAGCTTCAGTGGAACAGCCAGATCAAAATAGCCATTAGAATGCCTCGAGAAGAATGGGAAGTGGCTGGGCACGGTGGCTCACACCTGTAATCCCAGCACTCTGGGAGGCCAAGGCGGGTGAATCACAAGTTCAGGAGATGGAGACTATCCTGGCTAACACGGTGAAACCCATCTCTACTAAAAATACAAAAAAATTAGCTGGATGTGGTGGCGGGCGCCTATAGTCCCAGCCACGCAGGAGGCTGAGGCAGAAGAATGGAGTGAACCCGGGAGGTGGAGCTTGCAGTGAACCGAGATCATGCCACTGTACTCCAGCCTCGGTGACAGAGCCACACTCGGTCTCAAAAATAAAAAAATTTAAAAATTAAAAAAAGAGAAGAACTGGAAGCGAGAAGGGACAAGGAAATGGTGAGACACGATGCTAAGAACTTAATCTTCTTACAAGGCTAACAGGGTGGGAACTGAGAGACTTGTTCACTTGTGTGGAGGGTTGATATGTAGATGAAAAAAATAAGTGGCGTATTGTGATTTCTTCCAAGAGTAGAACTGAGACCAGCAGTTTTGTATGGTCCCTGGAAGCCTCTACGTAAATGAGGGATCATCTCCTCAAAGGAAAGGGTCTTCTTTTGGGGAGCAAGTCCTAAACATCTCATATTCTAATTAACATCACTTATTATCAAATCCATTATCACCACAGGTCAACATGATCAGGAGCATTATAAAATATAGAAGTTACAGTTACTATATGGAATAAATGTTAAAAAAGAAAAAAGAGGCCGGGCACAGTGGTTCACACCTATAATCCCAGCACTTTGGGAAGCCAAGGCAGGCGGATTATTTGAGGCCCGAAGTTCGAGACTAGCCTGACCAACACGGCAAAACCCCATCTCTACTAAAAACACAAAAATTAGTCAGGCACGGAGGCATGCGCCTGTAATCCCAGCTACTCAGGAGGCTGAGGCATGAGAATCACTTGAGCCTGGGAAGTGGAGGTTGCAGTGAGCCAAGACCATGCCACTGCACTCCAGCCAGAGCAACAAAGCCTCAAAAAACAGATAGATTAGATACATAGATAGATAGATAGATAGATAGATAGATAGATAGATAGATAGAAATTTTTTTAGAGGATAGAATCTAAGGGGTTAATTTTCTTCTGTTAACAATGATTAAAATCTGTGCTGGCTTTACCAAAAAGCCATAGTCACCCAATCAATATATTTTCCCTCCATCTAATAAATAATAATTAAGATAAATGAACATGCATACATTTAATTGCACCTACCAATAGCATTGACATGTTCATGAGTAAGAAAATGAGCAACAATTAAAGGACAGCAATGCAATCAAGAATTGCCAGATTGTCTGAATAGGCTTTCCACTGCTGAACTACAAGTCATAAGTCCCCATAATATGGAACCTCACAGATCAATCAAAACATCGAGAGTTTCTTTTAATAATCTGCAAACTACTAAACATACCCCAATATTGCTGGATTTCTGAATGTCCATTTCTCTAGACCATACCTGTGACAAGCAATGCCTGGAGGCATTTGTTTTTCCAACCATGTGTTCTTAGCACCAGGCCTTCCTTATTTATGCTAGAGTGAAGAATGAGCTAGAAACAAGAGTCTGAGGTTAAGATTAGAAAGAGCTGATGAGTCTCACTGAGAAGGAAATAATCATTTTTATTCTGTAACTGCTGCTATAAGCCACTCACGTAACTTCAATTATGAAAAAAAAAACTGAATATGGCCACAAAATCTTTTCAGAGCAAAAAAAAATGAAAATCAGCTCTCATAGAACAAAGATTCCACCTTTCACCTCATGTGTCCCTTTCATTCATTTTTATTTTGGTCATTTTTTTTACTAATTATCTCTCTACAACTGCTTCTTGTTCACAATTAGCTCAGTTAATTCTTAGATTATTTTTCCACCACCACAACTGCCTCTCATAGTTGAGTCCTACAGCCTCAGGAAATGTTTTCTTGGAAGAAGGAATGCCTAACACCCCCTTGACATCACACTGGGTAATCTACTCACAAAGAGAAGACACCTGGTCCACGAAAGAACCACCATCTAAAGGGACTTGACTTTCACCGTCGCCAGCACTTTCTTAACTGAGTTCACTGACCACAAGCTTTTATAGTTCACGGCGGCTATGCTCGGAAGCTGCTCTCTAGTAATCCAGAGAAGAGGAATCCAGGGTACTTTAAGGAAGCCACTGGCAAAGTTCCACTCCAGTGATTGCTAATCCCAATATCCCAAGCTAAACTGCGGCTCAAGATAAAAAACAGAATTTTTTCATGTCCCAATGCCCTTTTATAAAATACAAACTTTAAACTTCACAAGAAGTAGTACCACATCATATCAAGCTACCACAAAACCAAAAACAAAATTAAGACATGATTTTGAACACATGAATCTCAATTAAAACGTTTATGTAACTCATGTCAGCTGAGAGGGATAATGAAAAAAAGAAAGAAAAATAGAACTAATGGGAAAATTCCCTTCACAAAACTATGTAAGTTCTTATAACAGCATCTTTCTGAAACTATGAAGGGTCTGATGATAAACTATCATACTATAGAAAGCCAAGAGGGTTTTAGAACTGAGCTCCTGCCCAGGCATGGTGGCCCACACTTGTACCAGAGCTTTGGGAGGCCAAGGTGGGAGGATTGCTTGATGCCAGGAGATTGAAACCACTATGAGCAAGATGGTGAGAATCTGTCTTTATTTGAAAAGAGGGGAGGGGAGGGGAGAGGAGAGGAAGGGAGGGGAAGGGAGAGGAGAGGAAGGGAGGGGAAGGGGAAAGGGAAAAGGGGAAAGGGGAAGGGGAAAGGGGAGTTCTCTTTTAATTTACAAAGAGAACTGAACTTCTCCTCGCCAAAAGAAAATGAACACACCCAACTGATGAAAGCTTGTGTCTCCTTTATTTGACCTCCATTATTATATTTTCCTATAGTAACTACCTCCTACAATGCTGTTCATAATTATTCCATCTGAAGCTCTGCCACAGCTCTCACGTGAGCTGTACTGCCAACAGTGACAGCCCTGGATGTTTATGGATGACGATAAGGACTTCCAGTGAGGCACTGCTTGGCATCCATGAAAGAGTTCAAAGAGGAAAAACGCATGGTCTGTACTAGAAAGTTAAATCTTAAAAAGAATGCATGTTTCTTTGAATGTTCATTCTTATACACCCGGTTTATTTCAGCAATTCAGAAGTAGGAAGCCTAAGATTCACTAACACAAAACATCAACACTTCTACCAAAACGTGTTTGAAAATAACCACTGTCAGAACACATTAGTATTAGAACTAAAGGCTGTACTCTGACCAACAAAATGCTCCACCACCCCAAATATTAATTGAAAAAAATATACAGTGGACTGTCTATCTTATTTTCATGTTAACAGCAAAATGGAATGCAGAAACCAAAAAAAAAATAGTTATATAGGGAAAATAACTTTCAACATTTTAAGGTTTTGTGTTTAATAAAAACTCCTCAGACAAAATCCACAGGGGTTTCTCAGGATGACACTATATGCATCGGTACCCCAGCAGAAAACTAGTGTAACATTCAACGTTGGAATAATCAGAGAAGATCTAATTAAGGGACTGCATAGGTGTGGGCAGGGTACAGAAACACCACAGGATAGATAGAGTGGTGCCCTAGGCCAGCTAACAGTTGAGTTGTCAATAATCTAGTCCTAAAAGGACTAGAGTGTAATTCCCCAAACTAAGGACAGAGCAACAGAGGATGGTGTGAGGCAAGTCCAACAGAGTGCTGCAGCCCAGGGCCCTCACTCTCCTCCTCTTGCAATATCCTGCCTGGGCTCTACCAGAAGCCAGAGGGAAAGGGGACCTGTGGTGGTGGCCCATACAGATCTGCAACCCTGGGCAGGCAGGTGGAGACCAGGGCAAAGTGGATTCGGAGGCACAAACTGCAACTAACAAGCGCAAACACTATTCAGTATATTAAACCAGTCCACACCATCTGTCATGATGGATTAAACAAACAAAAAAGCACATGCAACCAGTAACCACTTTCTCTCTCCGGTATGTTCTTATTCTCTATTAAAATATAAAACCACAGCTGACTTTTTTTAAAAAAAAGAAAAAGCCAGCAGCTATTAGAAAAAGGATTCTGGATTACCATATCTGAGCTTTAAAAGAAGTAAACACTGTCTTGCCTAAGGCACCTGAGGAAGACATGCTGAGAAATGTTCAAAAAACTTACCAAGAAATTTCCAAATATCTGAGGAAGGAAAGAAGAATCCCAAGCCCCCACCTGAAAGGCTGCAGCGGCCATAAGCATCGGTCTCTTCTCAGATTCCTGCTTTTTTCTCTTATAGATAAATATGAAAACCAATACGCTGAAGACACAGTGGTCCCCCTCGGTTCTCTGTCCCCAAAAAGAGAAGACTGTATTCTGCGGTCATTGACATAGGAAGCATTTGAAACAATCAAACAAACAATAATGACAACACACATACATACAAAACAAGATAAAGAGCCATTTGATGGAATTATATTAATGACTTATTTTTTGGTCATTAATTACAAACCATTAGTTCAGATGTCAAATCCCACAAGACTCTGAAGAACTTGCCTAGAATATATGGGTATTCTATGTTCTGTCTCTTGATGACTACTTGGCAAATAAACTCAAGAATACAATTCTTGGAATTCATGGAAAGTGAAAGTTTGCATCCTTCATTCTGTCATTGTAATCATTCAGTCATTCGCTCATTCAAATAAATCCAAGAATACAATTCACTAGTAATGCACGTTCATATTAATCTTAAAATTCAAGTTGCATTCATAAGATAACCACTCAAAAAAAAAAAAAAGTCAGTATACATGATTAAGCATCTCAAAGGAAAAAAAACATTTAAACAGAAACCACAAGTACAAACCATACCTGTGCCATTACTAGTCACAATAGCCAGAAAAGAGGGTCACATGCAGCAACAGTGCAACATTCTTTGTAGGATTTTTTTAAGATTAAAAAAAAATCTGTCTGATTCCAATGCTTTGAATATGTAACAAATGAGCTATTGTATAACCATAATCTTGGTCCCCAGGTGAAGGGGGGAGGGGACAATGCTTTACAAACCCATAAAGAGTAAAAACATTAAATCAAACAGGCTTTACCAAATAAATACCCATAAAATAGACTTAGAGGGGAGAAAATTCATACCTGAGGAGAATCTAAAGCATATGACAAAACAAGAAATGAGAGGATTTATTGAGACATCACCCTATGACACTGCCTTTTAAGTTAATTTGGCAACATCACTTTGGAAACAAATCTAATATGCATCCATTTCTGTAGCTAAAGCACAGTTTAAGTGGCTTGAGCCAGAGAGGGAGAGACAAGCATCTCATCTTGAATTTCTGGCTGAAGTTCAATTATTAGTGACAGTGAAAGAAACTTAAGTGACATTTTTCAGTTCACTGCTTGAGGATATGTTGCAACTCTGTTTATTTCTTTGTTTTGAGACAGGGTCTGGCTCCGCCACCCAGGCTGGAGTACAGTGGTGCAATCATGGTTCACTGCAACCTCAATCTCCCAGGCTCAGGTGATTCTCCCACCTCAGCCTCCCAGGTAGCTGAAACTACAGGCACACACCACCACATTCAACTAATTTTTGTATTTTTGGTAGAGATGGGGTCTCCCTGTGTTGCCCAGACTGATCGCAAACTCCTGGGCTCAAGCAATCCTCCCACATCAGCCTCCCAAAGAGCTGGGATTACAGGCTTGAGCCAACATGCCCAGCCTGGAAGACTGTTGAAGATGTTAGCTGACTACTTCCAGGAATTCTACTTCTTTTAATGGGGTAGGAGGGGGGAAGTAAATGTAATCAGAAACCTGTGATAGGAAATCTTGTAACAGGGTGGCTTTCCTTATGACTATAACCATGATAGCACTATGCACATGCCCTGCATATGGGCAAAGGTAAAAGAAATTAGAAATCTTCGGTGTTATAACATTGCTATAAAACAAAAAATTAAGATAGGAATTAGATAGAAATTCACAAAAACATAGCAGCAGCAGCTAAGATTGGGCTAAACTGTGTAAGTTAAAAGTCTGCATGCTTCATTCTGTCATCATATATTCATTCATTCATTCATTCAGCAAATAATTGCTGAACATGTTCTATGTACAAGTTATGGCGCTAAGCACTGCGGATACAGGTGTGAATAAGGCAAAATTCCCTGCACAGAGCTGGGGATTGTGAAGAGGGTTCCAATTCAAATTGAGAAATGGTACCAGTGAGAAGATAACATTTGAACAATACTTCAGAGAAGGGAGAGACCAAGCCATGCAGATTGGAGAGGGGTATTCTGGGAAAAGGATCATGGAACCTGGGGGACCCAGGGCATTAATGTGCCCTACTGTGTTGGTACAGAGTGGGCAAGGGTCATGGAGGTAAAATAGGGAGTCAAAGATGGGGGGTAGGGGTTGGGGCAGGGAGTGATCACATAGCATTTGCTCACCATGGTAAGCATATTAAATTTTAATGGAAGTGAGATGGGAAGCCAAGAAGGGGAGATTCTGAGCAGAGAAGTATACAATCTGAGTAACGGTTTTAAAGCTGTCATGCCGACTGCTGAATAAAGAATAGAGAGAAATAGTGAGACTGTGAAATCCACTGGCATAGCCAGGCCACTGACTTACAGTGGTTGGACCAGAGTAATAGTGGTGAGTGTGGTGAGAAGTGGACATCCCAGAGATTCTAGAGCCAACAGAATTGATTGGGTGTGTGATTAAACAGAAAGCGACTCAGCAGCGATGACTCCCACAGTGTTTGGCCTGAGCAACTGGAGAAACAGAGTTGCCACTAAATGAGGTAGAGAAGTCTTTTGAGAGCACTTTCTGGGCTTGTTAACGTTTGTGAAGCCCATCAACATCCAAGTGGACATGTGAAGTAATCAGCCTTGATTTCATGGCAGGAGTTTGTGGGTTCCAAGGAAAAGTCCAGGCTAAAGATATAAATTTTAGTAGTTATTAGTCATCAGCATACAGATAACATTTAAAGTTGCAAGACTGAATTTAATCATAAGGGAACTGGTGTAGACAAGAAAATGAAACCTGAGGACTGAGCCCTAAAGCTCTCCAAGGTTAAGGTGTCAAAGAGATAAAAAGGAACCAACAAAACTGACCGAGAAGGGAAGACCATGTAAGGTGGAGGGAAACAAGAAATGTGTACTGTCTCAGAAAGCAAGGGGAAAAGGCGATTTAAAAAGAATGATAAAGGAACGACTTTATCAAGTGCTGCTAGGAGGTCATGTAAGATGAGAATTTTTAAATAATGTAATTTGGTGTTGGGGCTCAGAACTGGTACCTCAAAATATGACATTTTGACATATGCAGGGGAAGAAACCTCAAGGTCTCTTTGGCTTCCTCCTGGCCCCAGTTCCTTCCAAAGAAGGTGAAGTAGTTCCTTTACTTGCCTAAGATCCAGACCCATCAGGCAGAACAAATGTTTTCTTTCCCTCTGTGCAAGACCAAGAATGTAAGCACAACATCACAGAACCTTTCACAAGATAATGTACAAATTAATCTGTCCCCTGATTTCATTCACTCTCCCTGGTAATTTCCTCAAAAGAATCCCTCTTTCACCCCTCCACCCCCAATAACCTATTTTGTCAGGATGATATACAGGTTTCTATTTTTATGTATGTATGTATGTATGTATGTATGTATGTATGTATGTATTTAGAGATGGAGTCTCGTTCTGTCCCCAAGGCTGGAGTGCAGTGGCACGATCTCGGCTCACTGTAACCCACGCCTCCCCAGTTCAAGTGATTCTCCTGCCTCAGTCTCCCGAGTAGCTGGGATTACAGGTTCCCACCATCAAGCCCAGCTGATTTTTTTGTAGTTTAGTACAGACAGGGTTTTACCATGTTGGCCAGGGTGGTCTTGAACCTTCCCAATTGCTTCTATAGATAATATCACTATTACAAAACCCAAGATTTTTTTTTTCTTTTTTGAACTGTTTTTCAGACTGACCCCAGGGGACTCATGAGTCATGGCTCAACCGATCCTGAGTGGACTCAGCACACGAGGACTGTTTTCCACACCCCTATGATTTCATCCCCCAACCAATCAGCACCACCCATTCCCTAGGCCCCTGTCCACCAAATTGTCCATAAAAACCCTAACCTCCAAGGCCGTGGGGAGACTGAGTGACAACTCCAGTTATTCTGCATGGGCTGGCCTCACATCAGTTAAACTCTTTCTTTAGTGCAATGCCACAGACTTAGTGAACAGATTTTGCCTTTGTAGCGGGCAGGAAGAACTTGTCAGACAATTCCACAATGAATGACCACTGACTTTGACAAAAGCAGTTCTGATAGCATGGAGTGGGTCAAAGGTTATGGTATTTAAAAAGAGAATAGAAAAATACAGCCAGGTGCAGTGGCTCACGCCTATAATCTTAGCACTTTGGGAGGCCAAGGCAGGTGGATCACCTGAGGTCAGGAGATCAAGACCAGCCTGGCCAACATGGTTAAACCCCATTGCTACTAAAAATACAAAATTAGCCAGGCGTGGTGGTGCACGCCTGTAGTCCCAGTTACTCCAGAGGCTGAGGCAGGAGAATCACTTGAACCTGGGAGGCGGAGGTTGCAGGGAGCCAAGATCGCGCCATTGCACTCCAGCCTGGGCAACAAGAGCGAAACTCCATCCCAGATAGATAGACAGATAGATAGATAGATAGATAGATAGATACATACATACATACATACATACATACATAGATGAAATGTAGGCAATTCTTTTTTCAAAGTATTGTTAAATAGAAAAACAAAGAAAAGGGATAACAGGTAAGATGGAAAGAGGGATTACGATTTTTTTTTTCAGGCTTCTGCGCAGCAAAAGAAACTATCAACAAACAGATACCTAACATAATGGGAGATAATTTTGCACACTATACATCTGACAAAGGTCTAATATCCACAATCTCAATGAAAGAAGGAGGAAGGAAGGAAGGAAGGAAGGAAGGAAGGAAGGAAGGAAGGGAGGGAGGGAGGGAGGGAGGGAGGGAGGGAGGGAGGGGAAAAAAAGGAAAAGAAAAGAAAGAAAATTCAGAATCTGTAAGAAACTTAAAACAACAAGCAAAAAACAACCCCATTAAAAAGTGAGTAGGCCGGGCATGGTGGCTCACACCTGTAATCTCACCACTTTGGGAGGCTGACGCAGGTGAATCACAAGGTCAAGAGTTCAAGACCAGCCTGGCCAAGATGGTGAAACCCCGTCTCTACTGAAAACTACAAAAATTAGCCAGGCGCAGTGGCAAGAAACCTGTAATCCCAGCTACTCGGGAGGCTGAGGCAGGAGAATCGCTTGAACCCAGGCGGCAGAGGTTGCAGTGAGCCGAGATTGTGCCACTGCACTCCAGTCTGGGTAACAGACTGACACTCCGCCTCAAAAAAAAAAAAAAAAAAAAGTGAGCAAAGGACATGAACAGAGCCTTCTCAAAAGAAGACACACATACAAGCAGCCAACAAACAGATGAAAAAATGCTGAACATCACTAATCATTAGAGAAATGCAAATCAAAACCACAATGAGCTACCATCTCAAACCAGTCAGAATTCCTATTATTATTAAAAAGTCAAAAAATAATACATGCTTGTGAGGCTGTAGAGAAGAGGGAACACACACTGCTGGTAGGAATGTAAATTAATTCAACCACTATAGAAAGCTGCTTGGAGATTTCTCTAAGAACTTAAAACAGACCTACCATCTGACCCAGCAATCCTATTGATGGGTATATATCCAAAGGAAAAGAAATGATTCTACCAAAAAGACACATGTACTCTATGTTCATCACAGTGCTATTCACAATAGCAAAAACATGGAATAAACCTAAATGCCCATCCATAATAGATTGGATGAAGAAAATATGGTACATACACATCATGGAATACGATGCAGCCATAAAAAGAATAAAATCATGTCCTTTGCAGTAAAACAGATGCAAGTGGAGGCAATTATCCTAAGAAAATTAACATAAGAACAAAAACCCAAATACCACATGTTCTCACTTGAAAGTGGAAGCTAAACATTAGGTACACATTGACACAAAGATGGGAACTGTAGACACTGGGGACCACCAGAAGAAGGAGAGAGAGAGCAGGGCAAAGGCTAAAAAACTACCTTTTGGGTACTATGCTCACTGTCTCAGTCTCCCTGAGACTGGGTGATGAGATCCCTGGGTGATGAGATCAATTGTGCCCCAAACCTCAGCATCACACAATATACCAATGTAACAAACCTGCACATCTACCCTCTGAACCCAAAATAAAAGTTTATATTTTAAAAAAAGAGAAGATCTTTTTCAAATGGGAGATATGACAGCTTGTATGCTGATGAGACTGATCTAGTGGAGAAGGAAAACGTGATGATACAGTGAATGAAGAACTGAGATGCCTGGGCAGTGGTCTTCAAGTTGCAAGAGGGGCTGGGGTCAAGTGCACAAGTGGCCTCACACAGACCCATAAACAATTCAATCAGGTAAAGAATGGGAGTTCAAGTGTATGGGCACTGGCACTGATAGATAGGTAAATGTGCTGTTTGCAGTGTGCAGAAGTTCTCTATTTTCTCAACGAGATGAGAAGCAAGATAATCAGCAAAGAATGAGGATGGAGACAGGAGGAGAGAGGGAGAGCCAATGAACTTGGGGAACATGGCTGGACTGCTGGGCATCGTGAAGAACTCATTGGAAGCCTAGAATTTAGGGAGAGAAAATGAGATGGCTGCATGCTCATCTCCAGCCACGGTCAGATACATAGGGACAAGCAAGAGAAATAGCTAAGTTGAACAAGATGGGGATTTTTGTCAGATGAGTATGACAAAGTGAAAGAAAGGCAAGGTGTGAAACCAAAGGCATCTTTACAATGATGGATCATGCAATATAAACCAGTGAAAGGGGGAAGTAAGAAGTTGAGGTGAGTGGGCAACCATGAAAAGTAGGATCAATGGATTTTAAACCCTCCTGGGGTCCAAGTGCAAGCTACAGTTTGGGTAGTGGAGAAAAAGAGCTTGAGAGACAGGTGGTGTAGGTCAGAGGAAGGGATGCCTGAAATTGAGAATATGGACACATATATGGTGCACATATTAAGACCAGGAGACTGAGTAAGGGAGGCAGGGGCTGCCCAACAGCCATTTTCCTTCCTGAGCATCTCTCCCACAGTCCTGCAATTCATTCCTAATTTCCCACATTCTCCAATTCACTCCTGCCAATGAAAATAATTCATACCTATATAAACGATATTTTAACTCTTGGGAAAAAAAAAAAAAACAGAATGAGCTCAATAATCTTCATGGGTGGAATATGAATAGGCAGATTCCCTCATTCAACTTTGTATCATTTCCCCAACATCAGAGAGAAAAAGTAATGAAACTGGGATGTTTCTACTCTAATCTACAATCATTTGTCCATCCACCAAGCATAGAAAAATACAGTGATGTTGCTTTGAAAGTTGCTTAGCCAAAATAGAACCTATTCAAAGGTGATCAAAATTTCTAAGAACAAGAAGGTCCATTTTAGAAGACAGAATCCTCTTAGTAAGTACGCAATATTCAGTGCTTGAAAGAGAAATAAAATAAAACATCCTGCTAAAATCTCTTTGTAAGTGAGAACTGGCTTTATTCATATTTTATTACACATATAAATTACCTTGCCTGTAACTAAAGCTTAATATATATTTGCTGGATAAAGAAAAATAATTTCATCTGGTCAAAAGAATTAGCCAAAAAAGAAAAATATCGGCCAGGCACGGTGGCTCACTCCTATAATCCCAACGCTCTGGGAGGCCAATGCAGGAGGATCGCTTGAGACCAGCCAGGACAACATAGTGAGGCCTGTCTCTATAAAAAAATAAATTAAAAAGTCCCAGCTGCTTGGAAGGCTACGGTGGGAGGATCGTTTGAGCCCTGGTGACAAAGCAAGACCCTGTTTCAAAAAAAACAAAACAAAAACCTCTCATTAAAATTGCAAACACATCTATTATATTTTCACCACTGTCCTTTAGAAGTTTATATTGAACCTCTTCTTTAAAATGTTCACAGGCTCCCCATTACTCAGAATAAAAAAGTACCTCTGTAAGACTTTCAAGATACTTCATGGCCCAGCTCCATCCACCCTTCTAAACACACTACACCTCAAATCACTCAGAAGTGACCATCAAAAACACCTTACCACATCTAGCCCCATCTTTACTCAGGCTGCAGACTCTCTCCTTCCAAATATGTACTTCCAAAACAGCATCCAATCTTCACCAGGTCAAATATCAGGTCTCTCACAAAGCTGTTCAAATTCATGCCATGTTGAAATTAAATTCCCCCCATCCTATAACCCTGATTACCTTGTACTATTTTACAGCATCTGTCAGTGATAAAAGCCCAGCCTGTTGTGAATTCAAGTGCTGGAAAGGAGTCTTTGTGAGCTTCTCACATCCCAGCATAGGTCCTTCCATGATGGCAAACTGCAACCCGACACTTGGTAACATCAGCACTATTACCAGGCAGCTTCCAAAGGAAGCTGGAAGTGTAAAACTAGCCTTTCCTTGTTCTTCAAGGCTATATCTTGGATGCAGGGCATAGCCACCAAGACTAAGGCTCCAATAAGGTCCAAGGTATATACACAAATTGTTGTACCCTTTGAGGAAAGAAAAACGAAAGCAGACAGTCTCTTTATTCTTGAGACAGTCAAGTGGATTATTTTCCATACTTTTGTTCTCTCTCTTAAGGGTTAAATATAATCAAATTTTGCCAGTGGAATAGCATAATATGTGTCAAATACAATTAGGGCAACGACTTCTTAATGACTAGACAGTAACAATCATTTTCTCTCTTTTGAATTAAAATGGAATGTAACCCCCAACCTCAAAGTGGCAGGCATCTCCAAGTGCTCATCATAGCAGTAGTGAGAAGACAATACAGTAAAAATGACTGCTTCAGAGGAAGGTCATTTTCTTTTGTTACCTAATGCTTTGCCATGCAACCCCCTAACCCCTCACAGGAAATCTGAAGCACCTAAAACAAACTCTCTTAGGTAGATGTGTGAACACCTGTTTTGTAAAACCTAAACAGTAGAAAGAGATAATGTACTTCTTGCATATTTTTACCAATAAGACAATATAGGGTAAGCTGCATTCTAGCAAATTAATAAAGTATCTTTGACGTAGTACAGGAAGTTTAAAATTTTTCCAAACTAAAAAAGCACTCCACAGAAATTCTATTATTCTAGAACATTTTAGCATGCTAATTTAGCATGCTAATTTCAGTAAGATTACCTCCAGAATGTCTAATTGTGCTCCTTTTTATAAGTTCAACACTTAATTCTTAAAAGAGAGAAAGATATGTAGACAGTAAAATCAAAAAGACTCTTAGTACATTTGGGCAGCTTTAACAAAGCAAATTACAGATAATTCACAAACAATAGAAATTTACTGTTCACAGTTTTAGAAGCTGGCAAGTCCAAAGCAAAGGTACCAGCAGATTTGGTGTCTGGTGAAGGCCCATTCTCTGCTTCTAAGATGGTGCCTTGTTTCTGTATCCTCACATGGCAGAAGAGATGGAAGGAACAGAGAAGGCGAATTTGCTCCCTCAAGCCCTTTTGTTAAGACCAATATGTCTCAAACCATAGCAGATATAATAATAAATACAAACAATGCTGATGTTTTTTAATGTCAAAAGGCACTCATGAATTGGTCCAGTACCTCTGCATCCCTCACTATAAGCACTGATCTTACCAAAAGCATGTGGCATATCATAATGGTATTACAAGTAGCCAGGAAATGATGTACTCTTCTGTTACTGTCTTAGACAATGCTTTATTAAAATGGGAAAATATGGGCCGGGCACGGTGGCTCACGCCTGTAATCCCAGCACTTTGGGAGGCTGAGGTGGGCAGATCACGAGGTCGGGAGTTCAAGATCAGCCTGACCAACATGGAGAAATCCTGTCTCTACTAAAACTACAATAGTAGCCGAACATTGTGGCTCATGCCTGTAATCCCAGCTACTCGGGAGGCTGAGGCAGGAGAATCGCTTGAACCTGGGAAGCAGAGGTTGTGGTGAGCCAAGATTATGCCATTGTACTCCAGTTTGGACAAGTGTAAAACTCCATCTCAAAAAAAAGGGAAAATACAAAATGTACTATGTTGTAAACAAATAACAGTCCCAGGTTTTGAACTGCAAACAAGGACAATGGAACAAAATTGAAAAAGAAACGCAGAAAGTGCAGTTGCTCCTAAAGAGTGCTTAAACCCTGTTAGCTTGTTCCCTGCTCTCAACTCTCATACTATCCTTTCCATCTACATTAACAGTATTATGGTGTCCATTAATACCACATAAACTATCAGAAACTCTGACATTAGTGTGGCCTCAAAGGAGGTCAAATACACCTTGTTATTTTTTACAGTAACTGTTTGAATTGTCATCTGGGAATTTTGTGATTCTGCTTATATGGATTATCACAACAGAGTAGAAACTGTCCATTTTTTCCCATGTGCTAGCTTTCCTGATAAGAAGGAAGGGAAGGCAGCCAGATTGGCTATCACTGAAATGACTCCCCTCCCCTTGGGCTGTGCCACGCCTACCAACAAGACCAGAGGACAAGTGAAGTCCACTGACCCACTCCTCAGAGAAGAGGTACAGGTAACAGTCCTTTGCCTGCCTCTCACAAATCCCAACGGAGAAGCACACTGTATATGAACTGTATTCTTCACCAGCTGGCGCAAGGTATGAGCTAAAGAAAGAAACACATGATAAAAACCCATTTCGCAAACTAGAGCCTAAGACAGTGCATTAGATTCTTTAAATATTGCACTACATCACAACAAATGGGTTTGTTTCACCATATCCTTCAAGATTACCTAATTACTTGTTTTAAACCAACTTGCTTGCATTTAAATTTTAATCCTAGGAAACACTTTTATGAAAGATTTTTTACTTTTCATTTCATATTCCTGGGTAGTTAATTTTTTGAAAAATACAATCATATTATCTAGAAAGAAAATGGCATTTCCTTATCCCAGAATAAGCACTAGTGCTTTATCTGTTTAGTTGAAAACACAAAACTAAAACCATCAGTTACTAAACCAAGGTCATGTCTCAAGTATGTTATAGTTTTCACTTCCACTGATTCCAGGGAGGACTGATAAGACCAGTATTTTCTTTGCTTTTTATTTTTCACTTTTTGTTAAATTCCTCAACATATTGAAAATGCCCGCTGATTTGGAACAATATAGAAAGGGTACCATATGAAAAACTCTAAGAATATCACAATTCTTGAAATATCCACAATAGAAATGGTGAACAAATTATTCTTTTTCTTATTTCTTTACCAAAAGTAGTAAAAAAGGTTAACACACACACACACACACACACACGGTAACACACAGGGAATACCAACACATCTCTGGGAGCAACCATCGGTTCAAAACACACTAACACATGCTACCCTCGTTAGAATTACAAACATTTGTAAGCAGAAATGCCTTTGGACTATAGCAAAACCAAAATTAGTTAAAGCTGCAAATATATAAATTCTCTCTCTCCCAGTATATTTACTACCCGTCAGATAGACCAATGAACAATTTGTACACGGGTTTTCTGTACTTTCGATCTACTCCATTCACATACATTAATGAGCATTTCTGTTTTTATCCACTGTGTTTGGCAGAGGCATTTGTATTTATGCATTCTACAATGAATGCCAGGACTATGAGCTTCCTGGAACCCTGCCTCAGAGAACAGCGCCCACGTGGAGCATGTCAAGGAATGCCAGCACAGTGTGTACACCTTCTCCAGCTGTCTTCAGAATAACCCTGGGAGACAGTACTGTTATCACACAGGGGAGAGGTAAAGGGTCCTGCCTGCAAGAAGTGACAGCAAAGCTGAGCTGCATGGTATCAAGTATTCGTTAGTCTGGGGAGGAGCAGCTCAACTTGCTTCTAAAGGAGAATACAGAGAAGCATAGAATGGCAGGAAAGGAGGAAGGGGCAGGTAGGCAGGAAACAAGGCTGGCCAGAAACAGCAAGGCACCATGCAGGCCCCTCCCTGGCTCTGCCTGCACCTTGAGAAAACTTCTTTCCTAAGGTCACCTGCCATCTTCCCATTCTGTGCCAACCTCCTGGGAGAAACCTTCACAGATGGTCTGGCTACCATCTAGTTTTGGCAGTGGGTTTCCACCTTCCTCACCAATCTCACAACCATTGAAACTGCCCCAAGGCCTGGGCAAAAGTAGGGGAGCAACCCTGCAGAAGGGCATCATGACCTAAGAAGCCAGAACCAAGATTCACAGGACATGGGGTGCTTACCTCCCCAGCCAACAGTGCCCAGTCCCTGCCACCTCCCCAAGCCCCAGCACCAGCCTCCTCCCATGTTCTTACGCAGAGCCAGAAACATTCGGCTAGGTCACACACGTTCACAAACATGCCCTTTCCAATACCTCAACAAAAGCTTCATGACCACGAAAATTTAATTAAGATTTTAGATATAACAACTTATTTTAGAGATCTAAGAGATTAGTCAAATTTCTCCCTTTTGATTTAAATATGAACATTTTATACAACTGCCAACATTGTTAAACAGGTCTGACTTACCTAGCACAGGTAGGAAGTGAAATGTACCATGAAGGACAGGCATGAATTTCAACTATTTAACACTATTCATTCTAAAATTCACTAACGTACTAGCTTATTTTCTTAATCAGGATATGTAATTCATCAAAATCATTAACTAGCTTGACAGCCCACAGTCATCATTACAAATATCAGATACTATTATGCACACTGAAGAATTATTGATATTTATACTCCTGTTTGAAGCTGAAAACAAGTAATTTATCCAAAGCCTCGAATCTAGCAAATTATGGAAACTCAAATCTTTCAGATTCCTCATCGATGATCTTTTTCTACCCTCTTGTTTTTTACTTCCATATTAAAAGTTGGAGGTTTTTCCCCTCATCCTCTAAGTGATGGCATAAAAGTTTTTTATTAATAGAGCTATACATAATTTTAAGTAAATTAAATAATTTAAGCCAGCCCTTTTAAAAACTAATCTTTTATTTTTTTCACTGCACATGTGATAACTGGTTGCTATAGAAATATTTTAAAATAAAGATAAACAAATTAAAGTCCTGCAAAGATGATGCTCAAATTTAATAAACATCTTTCCATAATTTGTAACACAAGTATGCATTCAAACTAAGATCCTATTCTATCTTTTTTTAATCCATGACTGTGTATTATAAACATCTATCTACACATATTAATAAACGTACCTCCACATCATTTTTAATGCTAATTAGCATATCATGACTAGATGTACCATAATCTATTCAACTATCCCGTAGTGTTCTACAATTACTTGCTATCAATTTTTTCAGTTTCATAATCAACACTGTGAAGACTATCCGAATAAATGCATTCTTGGGCAACTACTAATTATTTCCACAGGACAAACTCCCAGGTGTGGATGCAGGGTCACAGGGCACATGTTTCTAAGGCTGGTGCCTTGGCATGCTATGGGGTGTACTAATTTGCATAGTTTAAAATTGTATGGAGTATTTCCATTTGTCTTCCGCACCAATCTGAGAGGTAAGAAATGGCACTAACCTCTTTGCATTTCTATGATTACTAATGAGATTATATTTACGCTTTGTAGTTATTTACTGACTATATATCTGCTTTAGTAAACTGCCTGTCTTTTGCCCAGTTTTTCTAATTTTAGTGTGGAGGGACCCACAATTGTGTCTCTCAGTGCTTTAATTTTCTCTAATAAGATGGCAGTAATAACATTATCTATTTTATAGGATAGTTGTAAAAATCAAACAAGTTAATGTAAGTTCAGCCTTATGCCTGACACAAAGTAAGGACTCAATGAAGTTTAGCCATTTAAAGATTAATGAATTACAAATGAGAATTTCTTTATATATTAATGTAATGCTGGTTCTCAAACTTGCCCAAAAACAACCCCTAATGGCAAAAAAGAGTAACTCATAACCTCACGGCATCTGAAGGTAAACACCAAGCAGCATACCACATGTATCAAATTTCCTTAAAACATTGTTTTATTTTAAAATATGCAAGTAAATTTTATATTCAGCTCCAAAATATATCAATTTTACTATATTTTCCTTCTCACGAACTTGCTATTAAGTGACATCCAGGGAATATTGGGACATATACCTTATTAAGGATATTTTTAATACTAAGGATATCACATACTTTTTTATTCAGTTTCAAAGATACACATCAAATCTTTTTTCATGGTGTTCACCAACGATGTGCCGCTTCAAAAGTCCTGCTCCACTCAAGGATCAAATAAATACTCCCCTATATTTTCTTCTAATATACTTAACACTAAATATTTTTTTAAGAACTTTTTAGTGGGATAGAAATCCAAATTTGTTTTTCCTCACCCTCTTTTGCTGTCAAATATACTCTAAAATACTAAAGACTTCAAAATAAGTGTATACACTTACCTGTTTCATTAAATGTTTGTACAAAGTCTGCCATGTTAAAAATACCAATGAAAGCTTATTTTTATTTTTATTTATTTATTTTTTTTTTACATAAATACAAACTGGAGAGTATTCTATCATTTTGGACACAGCATTTAATACAAGAAATCTTTGAAACATCAGACAGTGGCAAAGATCCACCTACCCTTCTGGTGATTTTTTCATGGGCCCTGTTGAATAGCTTGAGTTTATAAAATTAAATTCCTATCCCAATATGCATCAATGCCACTGGATGTGCTAGATCAGATGGTCATCATACACCCAGATTAATTATCTACAGCACTACAGAAACGTGTTACACTTGAGAGTCTTTTGGGTCCAGTAAGAGGGGCAAGTGCGGCACTTTGCAGCTCTCTGTCCCACCTCCATTGTCTAACTACATCTGTTCTCTTGGCCACACCGTTAACTCCAGGACATGCTTCCACTAGCACAGAGCTACAGCTGAACAAGAAGCAGACCCCTCTCTTTGCCCATCCATATGTAGCTGATTATAGAACTGCATTCTTTACTTTCTAATATTCTCATGTAGGTTTCAGCATTTTCTATCCCTCAACCCCCTGCCAAGACGGCCTCCAATGTGTGTCCCTGTTGGCATACTGATGCTACATTTGTTCCTCGTTAACTATATATACTATGGCATCCTCAAAAATAGAAAAGTTTGCATTTAATTTTTTAATACAGATGATATATACTCTTTGGTTGGTTGCTCTTTTAAGACGCCCATCAAATTAAAGGATATTTTAAGCACCATCTGCTCTCTGCAACAATGGGCAATAATGTTTTAAATCTATAGTATCCTTTATGGTTACTGCAGTTGGCATTTTGTTGTGCTGAGAGTTTTTTGTTTGTTTTTTGTTTAATGTAGCCCTCCTTGCCTAGGCTTAGAAACTAAGCTAGTTTTTTTTTTTTTTCTTTTGTGTTATTCCCAGTTTAATTTCCCATTGCCATAAAACTGTTGACTAAAGCCATTTAGTTACTTTTTCCTCTCATATCTTTCAAATTCACTGGAATACTCCTTTATGACACCAGAGAAAGGCATTACTTAGGAAATTTATTAAAGTTTTTCTTAAATATACATTCCTTCAAATATACAGACCCAGTTATAAATGCTGTCATTCAGTAAAACAGAAACTGCAAAGGCATTATAAATCTCTTCCAGTATTAACTGTAGTGGAATAAGCCGAGGTGACAGGTGTGGACACAGTCCATCAACAAACACAAGACTGGACCCGTGCACCAAGCACAAGCCCACCTACCATCTGCTCTGCACCCAGGGAATGCAAACAGAGCCATGAGCTAAGGTGTTCATTTTCAACATTCTGATTTGTTAACAAGATCTGTGCAATGAACTCTTATGTACTACTGTGGTTCTGTGATGCCCCTCAGAAAAAAAAATCCACTGCAAACCACCTGTCACATTCTTTTGGGATATACTACAACAATTTTCTTCTAGTAAGTATCTATAACCCAAAAATGTTTTACTTGCCATAAATGAAAGATATATATAGATATAGATAAAAATATATCGATAGATATAGATACAGATTTTTCTTTTTTTTTTTTTTGAGATGGAGTCTCACTCTGTCGCCCAGGCTGGAATGCAGCGGCACAATCTCAGCTCACCACAACCTCTACCTCCCAGGTTCAAGCAATTCTCCTGCCTCAGCCTCCTGAGTAGCTGGGATTACATGTACCCACCACCATGGCTGGCTCTTTTTTTTTTTTTTTTTTTGTATTTTTAGTAGAGATGGGGTTTCTCTATGTCAGCCAGGCTGGTCTTGAACTCCTGATCTCAAGTGATCTGCCCACCTCAGCCTCTCAAAGTGCTAGGAATACGGGCGTAAGCCACCATAACCGGCTAATGAAATATATATTGAACAGAATGATATATTAAAGACATTGCAAAATAATGTATAGAATCTTGAATAACATTGTTAAGATTTTCGAAAAGATACAGATATATGCTGATATTTTAAGAGATATACAATGAACTGTTAACAGTTTTTTACCTTTAATAAACTAGAAAGGGTGTCATTAAATTTTTTATTTTATTTTTACAAATTTCAGCAATGGATATTTGGGTAGTAATATTATTAGCCATAGTGATTTCCTTTCCAATGCTTTTCTGTAAATTTTTTTTAAATTATAGTGTATGGACACAACTGGTTATTCAATGATTGCCATATCATTGGACATTTTAGTTGTAATTCTATTTTCACTGATAAAAATGGCACTACAACAATCACCTTCTGCCTACATTTCTGCTCATTTCGTAGGAGTGTAAGAAAATGGTAAAAGGGCAAGAAGATGTTTACCAAGACTGATACACACTGCTCACCTTTTCTTCAGGATGCTTACTCCAATCATATTCCTGCTACAATGCCACTCTACCAGCTAGACTCTTCTGGGCACTGGGAATTTTCTTTTTATCTTTACTAATATGATTTTTAAAAAGAAAAGAAATCATCATATAAGTTTCAAAACTGTTTCAATTTTATTTACTTTCAAAGAAACAAGTTTTATTGCTATTTCAATAATCAACAAATCGGTCACCTTATTAAAAAATTAACACTCAAAATCAAAGGACAACCCTGAATATGCATTCCTGGGAACTGGGAATAATATGCTGCCAAAAATCATTGAAAATTATTATTAGGCCTTACAAAAATACCTTTTATAAAAATTTTAAATAGTTAATAGAAACTAACTGGGTTTTTTAAAATTCAATCAAAAAACCTGAAGTATATGAAACTGATGTGTGAAATACAGTCAAAGCTTAGCAGTAATCTCTACCGTCCAGGATGGTGTTTTTTCCAAGGGATTACAAAACATGGCCTTTCAAATTCAACAAGGGACACAAGAGCTACACTGTGTTTCTGAAGATATAAGCAACAGCTCCTTCAAATTCCTTCTCTCCGCAATCTGGTCCACAAAAACACACTGTTAAGTTATTGGCACTTCTTTTCATACTGCCTTCATTTTGGCAAAAAGCACACCTGAATGCAAATGAGAAGTCAGTAAAACTATCTAATATCCATCTGCCCAGCCTGCTGTTGGCACCTACCCTGCAAACACTGTCCCCACAGACACTGCTTCTCAGCCCCTCAGGCCTGAACTCCACCAGTCTTCCCCCAAATTAATATTCAGGGAGTTCCCTGAAATAAAAATGACCCAGAGTGAATCACTTCCTAAATACGTACTTGGTGAGAGCAGCATGGTGCTAGGCGAGTTCTCCCATCACTGCCCACGTCCTCACCACAACCTGTGAGGCACAAGTGAACGCCCTCTTTACGGGTAGGAAAACTCAGTCTCACAGAGACATGTCATTTGCCCCAGGTCACACAACTATTCCACACAGAACCAGAATTCCAACACAGACTCAGGGGATTATGTTGGGTTTTTTACGTGCACTCCAGATAGCCATCAGGACATTTACTAAGCTCTTCAGAAAGAGGTATATACAGTGCATTCCTATATTTACCATCTACTCTATTTCTTTTCCAACACTCTCCCTTCCTCCCCTTAAAAGTACTACAGGTCATGTTTACTTGATATCCATGAAATATGTGGGCACAGTTCTATATGTGCTTACAATACCTATTAACTCTTGCAGAAAAGAGGTTGTAAATGAGGTATGTACAAAACATTACACATCTCCAATTTATAAATACATACTAAGTTGATGTTTTAGAACTCAAAATTCATACTGGTGGGGAAAAATACAACATGCAGAAGAACCCCAACCCAAACAACAAGGGCCTAATTTAACTCCCTAAAAACCCATGGCTCTCAACCCATAGCATCCACCAGAGTCACAGGAAGATTTCAGAAATGTGTGACGAAATGAGGTATCAGAAGCACATATTGTGGCAGATTCTGTCAATGAATCTTTTTCCTTCTTTTTTCTCCACAGGCAGAGCCCCTTTCCCTAAAAACACCAGTTACTCGCCAGTTACCTTTGCAGCCTTTCTAACAGTTGGCCACGGGACATAAAAGGATGCTTCCTTGCAAACGGGGGTGAGCCCAGTTCTCACACCGTCTCCTTCCTTCCTGCCCTTGGCAGCAAGATGTCTGAAGTAAGCACAGCTATCAAGACAAGCCTGCCCGGAGACAGTGAATCCGAAGGACGGGAAGTGCATAGACCTCATGAGGCCGCTGAGCTGCTGCACCAACCCTAGCAGCACACACCTGACAATCCCTTATGTGAGGTAAGGGCCCTTATGAGATAAACCACTGTGTGTCACCTCAGCAGAAGCTGCAGGGGTGGAAGGGCAGGAAAGCCACTGTGGGAAAAGAGGAGAAGCTGTGGGAAGCCAGGGCATCTGACTATGGCAAATTCTGGGGGGTGCCCAGAGCCCTGCTGACTCTCCCACCAACCCCACCTTCTCTCCAGGGGTTGGCCAGCCTGCTTCTCTCAAACGTCACCTCATGCTCTGCCCATTGCTTTCCCTTCTGGGTAACCATGAGCCAGAAAACACACTACCAACTTTTGCCCTCTTCTCCAGTCACTGTATCTAGAACAGAGCCTTTAGTAGAATTTTTTCCTATGTGTTTACTATTATAAACACTGAAAAAACATGGAAAAGTCCAAACTAAGGCATTAAAAAAAAAAAAATCCTAAAGTTTCAAAAGTGCTACACTAAAATTTGGCCCCTGATAATCATAGAAACATATATTGAGGTAGGTGCTCCTTATCTTTGACCTCATTCTCTATACACAAGTCCTTTTACCCAGACTGCCTCAGAATCTCCCCACACACACTTAATAAAATGACAGAGAAGGTATAGAACCTTTGCTCTCACCCCACCACCTTAATCAAAGAGCAAGGTCAAAGCCTCAGAGTTAACGACAGTTGCACTAAGGACTAGAAAAGAATTGACATGTAGGTTTATCAACAGAGAAGATGAATCCAAAATAACACGTCCATTGGCTTCTCTTTGTGTTTTGAGACAGGTCTTGCATTGTTGCCCAGGCTGGAGTACAGTGGCGTGATCACAGCTCACTGTAACCTTGAACTCCTGGGCTCACGCAGTCCTCCCACCTCACCCTCCCAAAGTGCTGGGATGACAGGTGTATGCCACCTCGCTCCACTGGCTTTAGGAATCCAAACTCAACCAACTGTGAGAGAGAGTTCAGAACCACTTGGTGGTGACATCAGCTACAGCTTTCATGATCATTCTGAATCTTCAAGAATCTTAAGAGTGCTCCCACAAATCAGAGACGTGGCTGGCACTTACTTAAGCCATTACACCCAGAAAAATGAGTCCAGAAGGATGTATGACATTGGGGGCAAATCTACATCTAAGCCAGGCCTCACTGCCTTATTTTATTCTTCATCCTAAACTCCCTCCAGTTCAACGTAAGACACAGGACCACCCTGAAAATGAGACACTAGAAAAAGGGGGCTAGTATAGAACAGAAAGCAATTATATCTGAATGTGCATCACCGCTGATCAAGAAAAGTAACATGTATCTAGTGCCCAGAGCTCAATCTGACATACTGGAGACAATGTCAGCTATTAATACTATAGTATTTAACTATAAGAAACTAGACTGAATTAAAAACAAACTAATTCTCAACAGAGTATAAAAGTTATTCAAAGGGCAAATTTACTTTTTCTTAAAGTACTGACAAACTATAGACTCAAAAGCAGATATTGCCTTGATTTCAGGTTAAGAACTAAACACCAGCATCATAAGGCCTATCACTTCTTTTCAAATCCCATAATGCAGCAAATGCAAGTTAACAACAAATGAAATCAGGCTCCCTAGCTCCAGACTTCAGCTCCAGACATCTCTCCCACAGACACGATATATACTAACCAACTGGTTTGATACCATCATACCGGAAGTCTCAGACTTCTTCAAGTTTCAAATATCCTGAATCCCACAACTCAATATTTTATCAGTACAGAAAATGGACATAATGTGACTATGTTCTTCATATCTCTTAATACTTCTTCCAGATGTGTGAACACTAACTCTCCCAAGTTAGAGGTTTCTCAGGGACTAGCAAGACACACACACACACACACACACACACACACACACACGCACGCCCTGTGGAAAAGGCACAGAGGACTCATAGGGTGGTGAAACCACCCTGTATGATACTATAATGTCAGATGCCTGTCATTGTATATTTGAATGTACAACACCCAGAGTGAGTCCTAATGTAAACTATGAACTTTGGTCTGGTTGCTTGGGTTTCCTTAAAACATAAAAATTTTTAAAAACCTATGGACACTGGGGGATAATGATGCATCAATGGAGGTTCTTCATTGGTAACAAATGCACCTCTCTGGTCAAGGATGTTGATAATGCGGGAGGCTATGCACATATGGGGAGAACGGGAATATGAGGAATCTCTATACTTTCCTCTCAATTTTGCTGTGAACCTACAGATGCTCTTAAAAGTAAAGCCAAAAAAAAAAGCAGCAAAACTACCCGTCAGCTCTGTTATACTGTTCCATCAGAACCCAGGAATCAGAAACAGCAAAAAGTACAGGTAAAATTGAAAAAAAAAAAAAAAAAAAAAAAAGCAGAACATACACAATCCCCATACTCACGAGGTTCATATTATATACATCATGTCAGACACTTAAAATTGAAATGCCAAGAACTGTTACATGAACAATATTCAAAGCAGTCTACATTTTCTTTCCTTCACATGTCACAGGAACGGAGAAATATCACTACACTAGTATTTTGTGATCAAAAGCGTATCAAAATACAACCTAGAGACTCACCACAAAAATGATTCCTGATTGTTTTAATAAAGACTGCCCAAGATTAAAGATTTTCTGGAAGGATGCTACCAGATTTAAGAAATATCTAATTTAATTTTAAAGAATTGAAATATAAAATAGAATGAACCCATATCATGGTACTTACATGCTAGACAATTTAATAGTTGAAACCCTTGCCAGATTAAAGGGAAATCAGTTTTAAAACTCTATCATCTCTTTTTAAACTTGTTCAAACATTTGAGGATTCAAATATCAAAATGTCTTAAAATTAGATAGTAAGGTAGTACTCCTGGAGTTTATAAGAGAACATTCCCAGCTCTACAGTACAATTTTTCAACTTTCTGACATATCATGTTAATATGATCACTTAAAATTCATGCAAAATAAAAGATACCATTTTCATGTCACCAACTATTACCTTTCCTTCCAATAAGATAAAATTATTTATCGTGACACAGTAAGTCTCTTTCACTGCACACACTGTAATAAATACACTGCTTCAGACAGTATAGACAAGATATGACTGTCCCCAAGACAATGATTCTTTTTTACTCAAGAAAATCAGCACAGTAAATAACTTTTCTTCCCTTCGAGACAATCCTAGTGCTTGAGGCTGCTGAAACACAAAAACAAAATATCTTCACAAATGTCTCCAAACAGTCAAGCTGAAAATCTAAGCCAAAGTTTCATTTAACAGCCTGTCAGTTTTTTGATGTGAAGCTAATGAATGCAGTGGCAAACAAATCCATCAAACCTAACATCAAACAACTGCACTTCATCCCAGCAAACGGAAAAATGAAATACAACCTGCAGGCCAGCGCTTTGATCCAACCTAGCCAGGAAGCAGACCTGTGAGTGTCACGGCAGCAGCTGCACAGAGTAATCACGGACTTCATTTCACCACAGAAGGAAAGAATGCTCCAGAAACAGAAAACAGTCATCTCAAATATGCACAAATGTCTTATTTCAACTGCTAAACGAGCTGTTACATATTTTTAAATCTCTATCAAGAAAAAATAATTGAATTTCACTCTGTTATGCCAGCATTCAAAGCTACAGAGATTCCTAAAACAAATAACTAGATGGTATGGTCCATTAATACTATAACTTTGCAAGTGGAGTTGTATTAAAAGTCCTTCTGTTCTTTCTGAAAGCTCCTTGAGGACAATATATATGTCTTTCTTCTTTGTACACACATGTGGCACAGGAGGAACTCACTGGGCACTCACCAAATCTGACCTCTGCCCATCAGCAACAAATGAACATGTGGGTACCTGAAACATCACTCAATTTTTTTCAGTAATGATCTTGTCTTTGATTAGAGAAATGGGGGAAAATTACACACTGCCTTCTTAGGTCAGTTGTTCCTGCTAAATGAAAGGCCCTTTTGTTCTGGAGCATCTTACAGGATTTGGCTATGCTATATTTTGCAGGTTAAGACAAGAGAGCAGAATGATCCTCACTGAGGGAAAACAGAAGCAAAGAGAGAAATGAGAAGAATGGTCAAGCCTGGGCCATTATCAGAGTATTAGAAACAGGGATGGTCAAACTAAGTCGCTACCAAAACGAAAAGGTCAACGTCTCTTCACTGCCTCCTCTGCCTATTTTCCCCAGATCTTCTACACAATCCACACACACACACATCTGAGAGATGAGGCAGTTTGGACGGATACTGTGAAAAAGGACTATCTGAACTGAAAGACTAAAACAACAGAGAATTTACCCACAGGGACAGAAATATCTCCCAAATACAATAATTCAGCTGAGAATATCAAACATCCAGGAATTTGCTAAAATTTGGAAGTGTATCTGAGCTTTCACAAATAATGAAATTTCTAATCAAATGTACCCAAATCTTAAGAGCCAGGAAGATTTCTTGAACAAGTTATCACATATCAATAGGTCAGTAACAGATTCCGATGAAAGCCGCAGAAGCCCCCTCTCCAGTCGTGCTCCAGGGACAGCAGCAGAAGTCAAGTAGCCAACAGCAAAAGAAGCACACCTTGAACCCCCCTGCCAGTGTCAGCTCTTACTCTCACCCCTGTTCTCATGGAACAATGCACTCACGAGTGATGAACTCACAGAAACACACATGGTGCCTGGCACACAGCAGATAAGCCTAGTCTCCGTAAGTAGAACTTCTTCCCCATCTACCAGCCATCTGAGGCATCTGAAAAGGTCCCTACAGACAAAGCCTGTTGGCTTATGATCAAAAGGTCCCTATCGGGGAACATGAGGTTATCTTTTCAAAACCTACTTGTTTTTTTTTTTAATTAAAAAAAAAATTGCCTTCTGTAACAGCTCTTTTCTGAATCACCTAATTAAAAATACTAGTTTGTATTACACAAAATTATATTTATATATATATATTTCATAGTGTTTATGATTACATATATGCACATATAATATAATGTATGCAGACTCCACACTCTGCATTGTTTTGCTTATTTAATGCTATACGATAAATATTTTATTAGATACTTATACACGTTCAATAAACCCCATGTGACAGGTAAAGCAGGTAGCATCACCACCAATGCCTCATTATGAAAAAGTGCTCATATTTTCATAGTAATTATAAAAGTACTGTTCATTATCACTTATGAACAATGACTTTTTTATAGGTATCATTTAGAACAAACTGATGAAGACAGAATTAAGACAAACATGGGCGTAAGTTTCCAGCAAAACACATAAATTTATGCCCAGTGCACAAATTTGCCAGGGATTAGAAAGTACATACACATGCAATACAGTAAATTCATAAGGTTACCTAATGAATCAGACTTAGAGATCAAAAATAGGTGTCAAATAACTGATTAAAGATACCAAAATCTGGGGGGGAAAATGCTAACTCAGCTTACCATAATGTAAGATAATTTATTATCCAAGAACAGACATGAAAATATTAATATTGATGGTATAAATTAAGAAAGCATGTGATATTTTAGTGAAACATTCAAAACTGTTTATAAGGTTATTTTCCTGTTTTATGCAAAAAAACTAAAATTGGTTACATGACTCAAAATATTCTTTTTTCTTTATTTTTGTTTTTATTTTTTGTAGAGACAAGATCTCACTCTGTTGCTAAGGATAGTCTTGAATTCCTGGCCTCTAGCAATCCTCCTGCCTCAGCCTCCCAAAGTGCTAGTTACAGGAATGAGCTACTGTGCCCAGCCCAAAGCAGATTCTAAATATATTATGTCAACGATAAATTGGTACCCCCTCTAGTAGGCAGATGTTTCCCTTCATGCACCCCAACAAAGATGTCCTCATCCTAATCCCAGAGATCTATGAATACACTATCTTACATGACACATGGGATTTTGCGGATTGCCTGCTCTGAAATGCAGGAACTACACAGGAGGACTAGAGAGGCCTCTAGGAGAAAAGTTCAGCCCCTGGTTCACAGTCAGCAGCAAATCTGAACGTTTAGTCCTACAACTGCGAGGAGGTAAATTCAGCCAACAACCCGAAGGAGCAAGGAAATGAATTCTTTCCCAGAGTCTCAGTAAGAAATGCAATCCTGCAAATATTTTGACATTTAACTGGTGAGACCAATGCTGGGCCTATTACCTATAGAACCATGAGATAACAAATGGCTATTGTTCTAAACACAAAGTTTGTGGTAATCTGCTACAGCAGCAAGAGACAACTAATACATTCTCAGATGACATCATTTGGCCAAAGGAAGTAAGAGGTGGCCATAACTCAAAAAATCTCAAATACATTCAATTACAGCAATTTTTAATTGGCTGGCCAAAACTGCATTACAGCATTGAATATTTTGTACCCAGAACCAAACAAAACGGTCAAAGCCCTTACTAAACTGAACGAACAGATAGTCACATACCTAAGTTCTTTTCTCTTTGCAATAAACCTACAGGGTAGAGAGGTATTTCTAATTTATATACGAAGAATAAATGACTTTCCTACTGTTACATGGCTAGCCAAAGAAGAAAAGTTGGATGTCAGATCCAGCCTCCTCCACCACAGTGCAACACTTCACATTCCCACAGCTGTGATGGGCTCTGTCAGCTGGGATTTCAGGGAGGAGCACTACCAGCCTCTCTTCCTTCCACTCCACACCCACTCTACTTCCACATGGAAATGTGGAAATGCAACTCCAATGTACATGGTAGTTTAGCTTCTCCCCAAGGCTGGAATGCCCTATTCTGGCCAACATCATGGGCTACTTCTGAGACCTGTATTAAACAAGAATCAACATTTGCGGTGACTCTGAACAGCTGTGATAGCTGACTTATATAAGTAAAGGTGCAAACTATAAAATAACAGACCTTGTTATAACCTCGTGGCCAAGACACTGCTTCAAGGCAGATGCAAGCATTACATTTCCAGAAAAGCAATGCAGTGGTTGGCCAAGGTACACACTGAGTTTTCTATTTCTTATGAGGTTTTCTTAGAATACACAGGATGTACAATGTGAAGTAGTAGTACAGTTCTGTTCCTTTCTGAATTACTCAGCATAAATAGAAATTACTTACAACAGAAAAAGTCTTCCAATACCAGGGGCTTTCCTTTATGTCAAGAATGTATTCAAATGACTCCTGGGCTGCCAACGGGCTATACTTTTACTTAGTTTTTAATATATTATGCAATTTTCTAAATACACACATAAATTAAACTAAGATTTGTCTTCCCTAAATATACTTCTGTCTAAGTTCACCTAATGGCTCCACATGTAAGTTTTATCAACGTAGAATGAAAGGAGACATTCAGTTGAGCCATGCAATGGCCAAAATAACACCACACCCACTTTATTTATCATTTTCTGCTAAATCTATGTCAACTTTACATCCTCTGTAAAACACACAGTTTCATTTAGAAGCTGCCCTCTGCCAGCCTGCACCTTTCCCTTAAAAGCCACAGGAAAGGAATCAAACCTAATAGAAACCACCATCACTTTGAAGATGTCTTCTATTTAACACCACAGGGGGAAAGTAATTAAATTTAATGGAAGTTATTGCCTGTGAATGAAAATACACAGTATGTGAGCTAAATTAAATACACTGGGCAGGAGATGCAAAATTTTATACCAAATTTAACATGAACATGTATTTCCTGTTAAAATGTGTTCTACATTATTACTTTCAAGAATTTCATTTCTGCACTAAGGGCAGTTTTAATCATTTCTTCCTACCAACCTCCCTCCATCTCTTGCTGCAATTTTATCAGACACTCCCTTCTGTAAAGTATTGTTTTCTAAGCCACGAACTGATCGTGAACAGGGAGAGATCTGAGTCTACCTAACATGGAGCCACATGATGCCACTGGAAAATCTTGCAAAACACCAACTGGAGGCCTCAAGATAAAAAGCAAATACACATCACATCAAATTACCTATCAGGGTAAATTGCTGCACATTAATCTCAAAACAGACAAATTCAGCTAAAATTGGTAATACTGGTTACGTAAAATAAATGTGTCTAACCTGAAGTGAATTGCTGTGGTGAGAGGCACACAGCGCCAGTAAGGAAAAACAAAAAAATGCTGCGCAGGATCTTAGGGTTCCTACTAAAACAACCAGAATACACACTTCATTTATGCTTTCTTTCTGAGGCATAGCTTACCAATTTGGCAACTTTTCCATAGTCAATCCATCTGACAGTAGCAAAATTTGTAGATTCTGCACAGTTGAAACCATGATTAAAACCAGCATGGTAGCCATATGGGAAAGTGATCATGAATTCTCCAGCCTCCTGGGTTATCTGCAAGGTAGGAAACATATAATATTTTGTAAAAATAAGACTTCCCAAATTATGAATACAATTAAAATATATTTGCCATTAAAAAACAAAGAAAAAAAGTCATGATATCAGAGCAATACCAAAAAGAGTTTGACCAGATTCATTACTTAATCCTTTAATAGTGCTTTTTCAGGAAATGTTTAAAAGACTTTACTACATAGGATGTGGCTTGCTGGCACTTGAATTCAATCAAACAATCCATAATCAAAGCTATTACATTTTAATTGAGGGTATCTTCAAGTTATTCAAGTAAATTTGTTCATATTTGTTTTGGATTATCTGATCTTAAAATGTTTCTAACCCAGCACCCAATAGGATGGACTCCTTATATCTTTAAATTCTTTAAGTTGCTACAAAGTAATATAAAAATACTCATAGGATTTGGCCACTGAAGCAATGTTTCTCCTTGACACATACTGTCAAAGTATTTAGCAAATGCTGTATGTCCACATTCAGAGCCTGTATTCTCTGCTAGCTCTGATGATAAAAGTTGTAAAACCACACTTTTAATTATCCTACTGACTCTAATACAATTTATATTTTGAGATACAATGTACATATAATAAAATGCTCAGATAATAAATGTACAGTTTGATCAGTTTTGACAAATGCATATAACCATATATTCCATACCCCTATTATTTTCTTTTTTTTATGATAAAAATCCAAAGAAGAAATATATTTATTAAATATATCAACCTCAGAAAATTACTTACCTCTGGGAGGGAGAAGACACTGAAATAGTAATAGCTACATTTGTAGTATTTTGTTTCTTTGGACAAATACCTGTATCTACATATAGCGTTTTTTAAAGTATTTTATTTTCAGTAACAACTTTATTGAAATGTAATTCACATACCATTTAATTCACTCATTTCAAGTGTATAATTGGTTGGTTTTTAGTATGTCACAAAGTTATGCAACTATCACCACAATTAATTTTAGAACATTTTATCACCTCAAAAAGAAACCCCCTCATCCTTTAGCTGTCATCCCCAAGCCCTTCCTTCATCCCAGCCCTAAAAAAAACCCTGATTTATTTTCTGTTTCTACAGATCTGTTATTTTGGACATTTAATATTAATAGAATCATACAAGTTGTGATCTTTTGTTACCGAATTCTTCCACTTAGCATAAACTTTTCAAAGTTCACCTAGGTTGTAGCACGTATCTGTACTTCACTCCCTTTTATGGCTGCATAATCTTCCATTATATAAAATATATCATATTTGTTTATTCATTCATTAGCCAATAGACATTTGGTCATTTCCACTCTGGGCACTAGGAATAATGGTGCTATGGATAATTGTCCATGCCCCTATTACTTTCATCACCCAAGAATGCTCCCTCATCCCTATCCTAGACCACCCCCAGCCCATCCCCTACTCCCACCTCAGGAATAATCACTCTTCTGATACCTTTCACCACTGATTAGCTTTGCCATGTTATGGATGCTAAAATGGTATTGGAGACAGGGGAGGGTATTCTTTTTTCCAACAATTCTGAAATGTAACTCATAACACCATTGTCCCCTGCCAAAGAAACCCCAGATGATGTTCTGCTACAATGAGCTCAGTTGTCACCTGGCAGCAGAGACAGGCTTACCAGGGCCCAGCATGGCTCTAGCTCCCTTATCTGAGCCATGTGAGAACATAACCCAGCTCTCTCCTGTCCTGGTCTCACTGAATCTAATTAATTATCTAGGTGCTTGTTTCTTATAATACGTAATGAAACAAAACTCAACCTGCTCCCACATAAAGGTGAGAGGAGGGGGAGGACTGCTGCCACTGGAATAAGAAAACTACTTTTCCTGCTCCATGGAATCCTACCTACAAACCTTTCTACCCTACCTAAAAAATCCTGCTCATGCCATAACTTTAAAAAAAAAAAAAAAAAAGGAGCACCTGTTCCACAGAATGCAACTCTAAATTTGAGACCCCTGTCATTTCCAAAAACAGGTCAGTCCCAATCTCATACCATAAAAGAAGCTGGAGAAGAGAGTGGATATAATCTAAATGCAGACATCAGCTATTTATTACACTTATGTTTTTCATACATATGTATGAATATGGCAAATGCAATGAAAGAAGGAAAAAATGTAATCCAACTGACACATTATTGCCTACAGGAAGAGGGCTGAGTTGAAGAGGAAGAGTATATTACTATGTAACATATACTATGCAAAGCTCTGTCTACAGATTATCTTTCTCATCACAATAACCCTATTAAGTAGTCACTATTTTTATCCCCATTTTACAGTTGAAGAAACTGAAGCTCAGAAAAATCACGAGATTCAATCAGGGATGAACTCAGGAGGTTTAATGCTGTAGCCTGTGCTACCATTTTGCTGCCCTATCACATGTTACATTATCATCAGCAGGGAAATGTGCTCCTTGAGGAATACAGTGTCATGGCAGGCGCTGTGTTGAGGTAAAAACGGGAACTGACAGAATTTCATATGAGGAAGTGCCACTGCCAATCAACCCTCAAAGCCACTAGTGTTTCACCATTTCAGGACTTCAATTCATCTTGCCACTTTCCACAGAAGCCATCCACAAAACACCAGATGAGAGCCCAATGCCTCCAGTGATCTATCACCTAGTACTGGTAGAGAGCTGCAGCCTAGAAAGAGGGTGCCGGCCACCTCTAGAAAAGAGCTCCAAGCTCCAGAGGCTTCCATCCTGGGGAAAGGGAGCCAACACTACAGCCCTGCTGCTTCACATAACTTCTCTTCACGTATCAGCCCTAAGCTACCACCAACACCTAACACTAGCCCCAAAGGAAGAGAGAAAGGTTTTGTGTCTCTGGGGATACTGTTGCACTCCTTCACGTCTACCTTGTAATACTCCAACTTAAGTAAAAGTACCTAATGAAGCTGATGCCAACTACTTAAAAGAAGCACTGGATGATGATGTGTCTGAGACTCACAAAAGCCTGGTGCCCAGGTGTCTGCAGACAGGACAAAGCCCCGCAGCCACAGCGGCCCCTCTGAGTGGCACAGCCTGTGCCCTCTATCCCCAACAGTTCTGCAGCCCATCCCCAGTGCCTCCCTACACCCGCAGGCAGCCCCCACGGTGCACATCTCGGAGGCACGATTTTTTCATGGTAAAAATGTGTGAGTAAACCAGTGATGACGGCACGTTCACAAAAGCAAGCATATCTTGTGCGTGACTGCTGCATAGACAATTTAGGAGGGAGCAGGGAATCACCTCAAGCTGAAGAATGAATTCTGGCACTTGGAAAAGTTCTACTTTGAACAAATCCCCCCCCCCCCCACCCCCACACACACACACAAAGAAGGCCACAGTAAGAACCCAAAATGAAGAAAATGTAAAGATTTAGTCACAAGCGAAAAGCTTCCAAGATGGAAAACAGCAAGGATTATGGAAAGAAAAGTCAAATAAAAAACACAGAAGGAAGAGCTATTTTTTAATGTTTCTGCAAGTAGCTAAGTACTTAATCCTCCCGAGACTCAGAGGGAGCTTTTATTTATCTGGTCAAAACCTTTTTTCATTTCAGCTGCTTCACATAAAAATGTTCAGGCTCTGCAATAATTCTGACCCAGTAACCACCCATAGACACAAAGAATGCGAGATCCAGCATCTACTGAGTTTTATAGAACCTAATCTTCAGAAAACTCGCAGAAGCAATATCAGATTATTAAATCATCAGGCAATTTTATCCATAATGAAATCTCAATTGTATTATGTCTAAATGTGTTTAGAAGCAACATAGTGCTACCACAGTCATTGATTCTAACCAACCCATTGCTAATAATTGCTTTGAATTTTTTAGAAAATAGATCACATATACATGAATTATGTTGCTCATAAAAAAGATTTTAATATAAAAGTGCTTCCTATTTTACAGAATGTGCTACATTTTATTTTCAGTATAATTATAAGTGAACTATAGCAACATGACATCTCTAGTAAATATATCTGAAATAAAATTAATTTCTAATTAGGATTTAGATAAATAATTGATATGCTATAAAACATAAATTTGAATTTCTCTACCCACATCCTAAAAATTCTACTTGAAGTTAAAGATACATTATCTCTTAAATACAAATCCTACACAAACAAAATTAATTTGTGTAAGATGAATACTAATATACCTTGTCAAAGGGAATACCGTATTTCTTCAATACTGATGGAGAAATCAAAGTCATCTTGTGGCGAAGAAATGCATCACACCCTTGGGAGCTGCTTGGGAAAAAACCTAAAAAGAAACAATAAATGTAAGTGGCATTGTGTCAATTAAGAGAAAATATCAGACAGGTTTTTTAATGTGTAAGTTCTACTGTTCTTACTGTTGGACGGATGCAAGCATAGACCTCTTCCGCCAAAAGGCCTTGTACTAAAAATCAGAGTTAGAATTCTTAAAAATTAGAGGATACATCACCAAAGGTTGATCTTCTTTACAAACAGATTTACCATAAGTTGTTTTTGTAACCTGTAAAATTACTAAACTTTAAGAATAAATTTCAAATTGAAACAAATGTGGATTCAACCTATTATCTGATAAATGGAAAAAATATTTAGGGAAGTTAGGAAAGATAAATATGTAGGATGCTGGATCTGTAGCTAAAGATACAGGAAAAAAAAACAAAAAAGGAAAGATAAGTATGCATTTTAACAGAAGAATATTTTAGACTCCTAGAGCTCATCATTCCTGAAGCACTCATCCCAGTCCTCGGCACACAGCAGACAGAGTAGTTCCCCACCTTTCTTTGTTTCTTTTCTGATCAATCTGAAACTAACTGCTACTAATCTCCTGAATGAACTTCCCAGCCATCACCCATCAAATGTCTGAGAACCTGCCCGAACAGCCTGAATGGGAGAAGTGTTTTGAGGAGGCTTTTAAATGAGGAAGTTAAACATACAGCAACCCTTTCATTCAACAGTATATTATACGCCAAGACAGAGTCAGTTTTCTCCATCACTGACTTCAAACCTGCAGTTGTCTGAGGCAGACTCTCATTAACTCAGTGATGCAAGCTGGAGGAAAATGAACATGCCTGATGTACTGCTCACACCTTCCTCACTCAGAGGGAAGGCAGGCGTGCTGAAGGAATTGGAAAAACAAGAAGACAACAAGAAACAAGGAAAAGACAGAGAATCATGGAGGTAGAACACAGCAGGAAGACAGAAGGCACCAGGAAGGCACATGCAATGCGTATGAGTGACAGGAAGAGGAGCAGATGCTGTCTGACTCCTCCACCACCAAAATGAAGGGGGAAACCGCTGGAAATGTGACATCTAATTCTGTGGATCTCTCTATGCAAACAACTCAAGAACGTGACCAATTTGGCCAGGTACGGTGACTCACGCCTATAATCCCACCACTTTGGGAAGCCAAGGCGGGCGGAACACTTGAGACCAGGAGTTTGGGACGAGCCTAACATACCAAAACCCTGTTTCTACTAAAAAATACAGGCCAAGTGCGGTGGCTCATGCCTGTAATCCCAACGCTTTGGGAGGCCGAGACAGGCAGATCACAAGGTCAGGAGTCCGAGACTAGCCTGACCATCATGGTAAAACCCCGTCTCTACTACAAATACAAAAAAAATCAGTCAGGCATGGTGACACATACCTATGGTCCCAGCTACTCAGGAGGCTGAGGCAGGATAATCGCTTGAACCCCGAAGGCAGAAGTTGCAGTGAGCCAAGATCGTGCCACTGCACTCCAGCCTGAATGACAGAGTAAGACTCCTTCTCAAAAAAAAAAAAAAATTAGGCAGGCATGGTGGTGCATGGCTACAGCTAGCTGCTCCGGAGGCTAAGGCATGAGATTTGCTTGAACCCAGGAGGCAAGGGTTGCAGTGAACTGAGACTGCATCACTGCACTCTAGCCTGGGCAACAGAGAGGGAGAGAGGGAGGAAGGAAGGGAGGGAGGGAGGGAGGGAGGGAGGGAGGGAGGGAGG
>NC_045447.1:75412959-75558181 GCF_002776525.5 Piliocolobus tephrosceles
GGAAGGAAGGAAGGAAGGAAGGAAGGAAGGAAGGAAGGAAGGAAGGAAGGAAGGAAGGAAGGAAGGAGGGAAGGAGGGAAGGAGGGAAGGAGGGAAGGAGGGAAGGAGGGAAGGAGAGAAGGAGGGAAAGAGGGAAGGAGGGAAGGAGGGAAGGAGGGAAGGAGGGAGGGAGGGAGGGACATGCTCAATAAAACATGAGAAATGTTAATTCTTTACAGTATTAATACCAATAAGAAGCATAGTTTTGCCATATATGTCTCTTAATAATGCAGCCCTCTGCTTATGGTCAATATTCATAATACATAAACACAAAATAAAACACTGGTGAGTGGAGGGAAAGTAACACACTAATAAAATGGCCATGTCCATACAACAAGATGTCCGAAGTCCTACACACAGAGAAGGGCACCAATGGGCAGTCCCCAAATGCACAATCCATGGGAATGGTTTTATAAATAATTCAAATGGATCTATCAAACTTCTCAAATCTGTAACTTTCTGCAACACTAGATGAAGTAAGTTTTAAATTAAAATCAGTGAAGAAAGAAGAATCTATTCCATTTTATTTTGATAAGGATTTGTAATCAGGTCCTGAACAATGTGGTGACTGGTCATAAGCTAATTTAAATTGGAAAACCACTGAAGGAACGTAATTTGCAGTGTATTAAGAACTTCATATTGGTTCAGAGTTTATATTTACAATATGCTATCAGAATTATATTTTACATAGTCCTGAAAAACACTTCATAAACAACACATCTTATGTACAAAGTATGTGCCTTAAAATGAATTTTACCTCAAAGTACCTGCAGGGCTACACGGTTCATACTCACTCTCACTCCACAGCCTATAAAACATGGTCAATTCTTTGCCATACTAAAGTCAACTGCCTTTTTTTTTTTTTTTTTTTTTTTTTGGTCTTTTTTAAGATATTATACAGGATCAAGCAAGCAAAGATGGTCTTTGGAATCATTCTTCCAAACCAAATAATAAGTTAGAGGGATAGAAGGCTAGGATAACAAAGAGCTTGTATTCCAGAGACCCCAACAGAGCCCTAAAAGCAATCCACAATAACCTTTCCTAAGAACACCAAAGTGCTGCTGAGAGTTTTGCAACACAGAGAAGTGTGTAGGATCCCATAAGATCTCTCAAAGATCACATGCTATACCCATCCAAAGGATGTTTCACATTCAATGTAAAAGTGAGCATGTGTGAAAAGCATTATTCTAAGTGAAAAAAAGCAAAAAACAAGTCTACACATAGTATGATTTCACTTACATGACACTCTAGAAAAGGTAAAATGATAGGGACAGAAACTAGGGAAACCAGTGGGTGCCAGCAAAGGGAAGCGCAGTTAAGTGCAAAGAGGTGTGAGGGAACTTTTTTGGGGTACTGGAAATGTGTTACATGTTGAAAACAGTGGCTTATCATGTGGTTTATTAGTTACACCACTGTAGACCTTTGTCAAAACTCAATGAGCTCTATTCTTAAAATAAGTGAATTTTACTGTAGATTTTACCTGAATAAAACTGCGTATGAGTGACAGCAAGTCATTAAATCATTAAATATTAAATATTTTGAAACTATTTTTGAAATAGAGTAGATGTGTTCTAAAAATATGAAACAGGTGTGTTCCTTCCTTCAAATGAAAAGTTCTCCATAGTGTCAACTGGTATATATTTTATAATGTATTTGCTACTGCTAACTAAGAAATTATTTTTAAATCCCAATCTTTTATGAGTCAAATACAAATACACGCTATAGTATTAAATCACCAAAAATTTCAGCCTCGAGAAAAGATTTTAAGATCAAAACTTAGTGACTTTTTTATGGGTATACAAACACTAATTTGGCAAAGATGAAGATAGCCGTTAACTTTTTAGGAAAGGGGAGAGAAAGACAGGGAACAAAGGAGGAAGGACGGGAAGAGAAATCAAATATGTAGATCTATTTCCAAACTAGTAAAAAAATTTTATTCACAATTTTATTTGATAATTGAAAATTGCCCCAAGTATGCACTGATGAAGTTTTATCACAGTTATATATGACCGGGATGAGACTTGAAAAATATATTAACCATATAAACAAATGCTAAGGAAAAGAATACAACAAATGGATATAGAAAATTGGTTCAGTGGAAAACGCTTTCAGAAACAGACGTACAGTATTTGATTTACACATGAAATTTCTTGGCAAGCTTATTTATGAAAAGAACCAATGACCTACATTATATGGGGAGAAACCTAGTAACATTTACCCACATCTCTACTTGAGAGGTTGACACGAGAGGCACATACTACATTTGGCCTCTTGGTACTTCCTATCATTCATGGAGTGGTTACTCAGGACTGGATAGAAAATTATCACTTCCCAGGCCTCACTCAACCTTAATGTCCCATAATCCATCAACATCCCTACTGCAGGGCACTCCAGGAGGAGTGCCAGGAGAACTTCATACTGTCTTGGGATAGAGAAGAATGGCGCTTTTCCTAAGCAAGTGGCTTGTTTTAATCTCCTAGATATGGTGTGCATTGTGTAATGGGCAAGTTTTTTCCATTTCAAGATAATCAGCAGAAAACCTAGAGTTAAAATTTCCACCTGGTATGTGTATCATTTAACTGGTATGTGTATCATTAAATGCATGGTTTTTTTTACTGCATTCCTGAGACCACTTTATTTCAGCTCTCACTTCCCACCCCCTTGAAATGTCACATAGATAACCTACACACAAGTCACCAAGGACTCCCCAAGCCAAGAACATTGGGATCAAACAGGTCAGAGCTATACTAACCAGGATTCTTCTGGCTCTGCCTCTGCCCAGCCCCATCCGTACCCTCAAATCATAGGAATCTTCATTTCCACAAAATTGCTCCCTACTAGTTGGCATTCATTTCCTGAATTCTTCCTCTCCATTCTCAGTTAAGAGAAGGAAACTAAAAGTCTTCCACTCACATATGAATTATGCTATCTGGGTGTATTGCATGTATTATTGTCCAATGTCTAAAATTCTACTAGGAACATGGCTGGATATAAATTATCTAATTACATTTAAATACAGACAGTGGTATCACTGACATTAAATTATTAAGAAATTAAGTTTACCAACTATTTCTCTACTCATAGTGAAACCCAGCTGATAGACAAAAATAAACATACCCTGACCTGCCACACATTGATCTCCCTGCCTAACACATGAGTGAGGCACGAAGGCAGAGGATATATCACTGGTCTTTTGCATTTTTTATGGCTTACAGGGCACTTTAAAATTGATTATTTGTAATCAGAGGTATTTTATTTATAAGCCTTTCAAAACTAGACATTTTAATATAATGTTTCAGACTATCAGCTAAGTGAATGCTTAAGGGAATAATATTTACCATTTTGAGAGCTAATAAAAGTACATTTCCCTAATTCCAAGAGAAACGTATGAGAGCAGGTTAATTTAGAATCTGTTCATAAAATTAAAATGATTTATTTATTGCTGCTCTTCTATTCTCTTGACAGCAGAGGCTCATAATCTTTTTTGGGCCAAACCATCTCAGGGGATTTGATGATGGCATTCCCAGAAATCTACGTATATGTCCAATTTTGAATACAATTTCAAAGAGTTCACAGAATGCCTGTCTGCATCCCACCCATAGACCTTTATCTACCCCTTGGCACAGGGATCCCTGCAAAGCAGGCTATGACCTTCTACTCCACAGGATTAAAATCAAGATTACCAGTCATTAAAAATATTCTACAACGTGCGTGCACATGCACACACACACACACACACACACAAATGCTTCAAAGCATGAACTAAACTAACCCTTGGTAGCAATGTTTCTTTTATTCCCTTTTGCTGAATACTGCTTTTTTAATAAGGCAACAAAATCAACACATTTGTTTCAAGTAAATATAAGGATCTAAAAGAATTGACTCACTTCCACTATACTATTCTTTGAAATAAGTTTCCTCCTAATCATTCACACTTTCAAAACTGGCTGCACAAAGTCCTAAATCACATATTTTGGCCAAGCAACCAAAATTTTCAAAGTAAATCCTTTTCAGTTTTTTTAAAATAATAGCATTTTATTCCCAATAAAGGACAAATGAAATACTACTTTCCACAAAAATCTGCAGACTTTCTCAATTTACCTTAATCTATATTTTGCTTAACGTAATGTAACAGCAATATTACCTTTTTTCTAAAACAGGTGAGATTTAGACATTTTAAAAACTGAAAATCTTCCAAACTGTCGTTCATGATTTAACATTATACCTCTCTTCTCCTCCATATTTGCAATCCAATTGTATCAAACCAAAAAGTAGAAAGAATGCAATGGCATTACAGATGAATATAACAAGTATAAAAATTGTAACAATTCACTTGAAATTTTTTATTACATTTCTGTCTACATAATATTGGGGAAAACCTGTATAAATGAGAAAGCAGCTGAAGGGCAAAATCAAACTCCTGGCTTTATTGGATGCAGGCCTAATGTCTTTCAGATAAAATATTTGTAGGTGCCACAGTCAATCAAGATTTCAATAGAAACCAAAGATGAAAGCATTCACGCATAAAAGGCAAGTGTGATAATTATGATGCATGGACAAGATAATGGAAAATATCTGAGCTTACTTTTCATTTTATGTATCAAGTGTTGCTACGAGCTAGACATTCTATAATACTCCATCATTCACACTGCATTATTTTATCATTTTAATTATTTAGCAGAATTCAATTAATTTGGCTGGCATCTGGTCAGCAGATACAAATCCTTCACTATCTTGTAGGGCTTTATTTCCCAAAATATTGCTGCAAAATAGTTTTGAATAAACAGCCAATTGATTTCAAGTTCTTGTTCATCCTTCAAGTTCATTAACATCTTACTGATTAAACAAACGGTAACCATTTTCTGGAATGTCATTTTCAGACAGTTTACTTCAAAGCGTTAGAAGTTTGTATCAGAAATTTTAGTCTGTGACTCAATATTGTAAGGTTTACATCAGCTTCATTTTAAAAGTTCTCTGGTAGGAAGATTAATAGAAAATGGTGGAATAATTTTACTACAGAAGAAGATACTTGAGTATATAGTGTTAACACATAGTTCACTGCCTATGTAGTTAAGGGTTATGGTAATCATCTTATAATCTATTATCCAAAATCTATTCATGAAAACAGTCCCTAACAAAGTTCAAGATTACATCAATCTTTATTATTACTATAATGTATTACATTTTTAAAAAGACGCGTTATAGTTATTAGCCTGACAAAATTATAATAATGCTTCTTAAAATGCAATACTATAACTGTTCCTTCTAATACTCTTCTGTAATTTAGGGGAAAGTAACCTTTAGGTGCCATTAACAGTTTCTGTTAAAAACTGTCAAGTCAAGGAATGAGGTTTCTTCAGTGTCTCCATTTCATTATTAATTGAAAGCACATTTAAGGCAGGAACAAAATTCTTTTCCTAATAGAAGGCAAATCTAACACACCAATGAAACTTAGACCTGCACTGGACTAAAAGAGCACTGTCGCTGAGGACTCAATCCTGGATAAAGGCAGAAGGCCTTGCTCCTCAGATGTCATTCAAATGGAACTCCACTTTTCCCTGGAAATAATTCACTACCAGCCTACGTCTTCTTTCGGGAAGGGTGGCTAGCAAAACAGAAGATAAGGATGGCAGGGGGTGAATGTGACTCTGCTTCCCATACATAAGCAGATGAGGGAAAGGTTGCCTGGCGTATCTTTAAAAACAAGGAGGAAGGAGGAAGGTGGCTGCTTGTACTGGCATGGTCTGCACACACAAAAGCAGGCACAGGACCATCAACAGAGGTTCAGAAAAGTTCTTTAGTCTGGCCCTTATAAAGAAGCAACAGGCCATGAAAAATAAAAATTCAACCTGCAGTAAAGTAAGTTTAATTTTGCCAGTCCAAGAAGGCCCAAAATCTCATGTGTATTGCTACTCGGAGCCATTCACCTTCATACTTCCATAAGGGCACACTCCCAGTCCCAGTGGGCCACGGAAAAACTGGGTGTCGGCAGTGACATAACCCTTGGGGGAAACAGTAGATCAAAAGAAAAAGTAGTCATGGCAGGGCGCGGTGGCTCAAGCCTGTAATCCCAGCACTTTGGGAGGCCAAGACGGGCGGATCACGAGGTCAGGATATGGAGACCATCCTGGCTAACACGGTGAAACCCCACCTCTACTAAAAAAATACAAAAAACTAGCCGGGCGAGGTGGCGGGCGCCTGTAGTCCCAGCTACTCGGGAGGCTGAGGCAGGAGAATGGCGTAAACCCGGGAGGCGGAGCTTGCAGTTAGCTGAGATCCGGCTACTGCACTCCAGCCTGGGCCACAGAGCCAGACTCCGTCTCAAACAAACAAACAAACAAAAAAAAGTAGTCATGAAACAACCGTACCCCAAGATGCAGCAACAATACTGTCTGGAAGAATGTAACTTAATTTTTAAAAAAATTACTGGCACAATGATATCGAATACATTACATTAAAAATCATTTTTTTAGAAACAACCAAAACAGATTAAGGGCAATCACTTGATGAAATACTAAACAGTCAACCAAAATAACCATGATGATTATGCAATAGGGAAAAAATAATATTCACAAACTAACGTGAAAAAATTTAAAATTGTTCAATTAAAAAAAACATGTAGAAGTCAATAACTTGAATAGAATAAAACCAACAGAGTAGCGGTCTATATTGTAAAAAGTACCTCAAAAACAAAGAACCTACAAAACACAGAAACATAAAACACAGAAAACAAATAAAGAAAGCAAGTTTTACCTTGAGCTAGTCTTTCAAGTCGTTTTCCATGCTCTGGAGGGATAGCATACCTAAAATTTTAAACATAAATAAAAATTTTAAGTTTATAATTTTTCAGCTAGTAGCCTAAGGATATCTATTCCTAAATAATGTCACATAAAAGAAATTCAACACCAAACTCCACTTAGATGAACTGAGTAGAGATCAGAAAGCCAATCACAGAATCATATCCCTTAGACAATGAACAGAAGAAAAATATGCTTACAAATTACCAATTTCAATGTCACAACTCATCGTGCCAACCACATTTTACAAATTAGGGAACAAAGGCCCAAGGTAGGTAAACCGCTCAGCAACAAGATAGCTAGTCACAACCTAGAGACCCTCTGTCAGCTCTTACAGCACTCCAGCACTCTAGGGTTGCTCTTGGTTGTATGTTTTTTGCTTTGTGGTTGGTTGATTTTGGCTTTTGTTTTTAAGAAAATCTGGGTTGCTCTCTTTTTAAATTTTAAAATATTTTTATTGACAAGCAGAACAGAACACAAAATTATTACACCAACACTTATATTTCCACCAAATCTTATTAAGAACACTGTAATTTTCAAACAGACTTTTAAGCAAAAGATTATCAGCCTTAAAAAAAAGTTTTTATTCATTTCATAATTACGTGACTTTAAAAATCTTGATTATAATAAAAAGTTTTCACCCTTAAAGAACAGAAATACTCATTTCTAGTTCCGTAGTTATTTTTACTATGGACTTGCTAAGAAATTTTAAAACAACAATCCCATAATATCCTATATAAATACTAAATTGTATAGGCATTTTAATGAGAAAATTTATGGATATTAACAATAAATCTGAATAATCATTCCATGTTTTACATATAAACTATACTTTGGAAGACCTCTATTTGCTGTAGTTACTAGCTCAATATATATTTAGTACAAGTTATTTCTTACTAAAGTAACTTAACTAATTGTACTTAACACCACACTTGGTTTCATTTAATGCTACTGATAACATATGCAAAACTTAATTGGATCCGATGTAACTAGGCAATTCACTAAAAGAAAATTCAATCATATATCCTGTTGCTTAAGGCACTGCTAATGAAATTATTCCAACTGAAATGGGAAGATAAAATTTTAGCATAACTAAATGACTATCACCCAATGTATATTTTCACCACTTCTTACCAGTTCTTAATTCCTTACTTACATCACAAATATACCCAGAAAAGGGGTGTGGGTGTAGGTGTGGGGGTGGGGGTGTATCCATTCCAAACAAGAGAGTCAACCTTCCTCAACTCATCACACACACACACACACACACACACACACATACATACATGTAATATGAATATGCCTGCCAACAAAAGGTAGGATATGGAGGTATTTATATATGCAGATTCATTTTTCTGAAAAATTGGTAAGGTTAAAGCTCCTCAATCTAAAGTTCAACCATCTGCTCAAAGAAAATGTAGCTGCCCTCATCTGCAGAAAGGAGGAAAAAGTAAGGCAAGATAGCTCTACCCCTACTCTGATGCTCAGTTTACTCCTAAGATCCGAATCATACCAATTCAATCTCCTCATTCCTCTCCTACTAGCTGGGCTTACTGGCCTATTATTTTCTACAAGTATTTCTCAGGTGCAGTTATTCCTACCTTAGCCAAATGATCTAATTAGTTCTACTTTTTTTCTTTTAGATGGAAGACAGTGTCTCAATTTCTTTTCATAATCTATAAAGATCAAGTTCATTTTAAAATCATAACTATTAATAAAATTCTTACGGTTAACCAACTATTGCTATAGTTTAATAGCTTCAGAAATAATCGAAGGATGAAAACTTGCTTCCAATCACAGCCCCGTACACAGGAAGACATGTAATATTTCCCAAGTAGAACTAAATCCTCACAATGAAAGCCATACTGTGGTAATATCCAGCGAAGCACAACTGGACAAAAATGCCTTCAAGGAGAGGTCACTCTCCTTCCCTGCCTTAGTCATTAACTTGCTCAAAGTGAACCTACTCATCTCCATGCTTATCCCTGTGAAATATTTTACATGCTTCTCTCTTCTGTTATCACTGCTATGCTTTGTTACACAGTATTTAAATAATAACATAGCTATGTAATGTTTCATATACAAATAACTTTAAAAGTTCCCTGAATGAGCCCAACACCATGCCCGAGGGTCTGACAAAGGACAGTCTGAAGATAAGTAATAATGCTAATAACACTGGAATGTAATCATCGGATTTTTCTGTTTTTAATGTTTCCACATAATAAAGGAACTAGGAAAGACTAATTTTAAATTTTTAGAAATTCAACCAAGAGCCAAATCATTGTTCCTGCCATGAACAATAAAATCAGAGCACTACCCTACTCAGCAGTCAAGAAGCAATATGCCTCCATGTACCATCTTGACAACCCCAAAATCTTGCTCAAAAGATACTACTATTCTTTAATCAATTACCTCACTCTGTCAATAAAGCCCAAGGAGATCAAAGAACAACTCTGTTCTCTACATACAAGTCACAGGGCTGGAAGGGCCCTTAAAAATAATCTTGTTCAGCACTTTCTAAGCCTTTTTTCTGTTTCCATACCATTACAGAGGCAGAATCAGGAACACCTCTAATTACCAGCAATAACTGGCACCTGGGAGAATGAAGGACCGCAGAAACACACATCCCTCAGGGATGCAGTACCCAGCGTACTCTGAAAAAAGCTCCCTAGGTGATTCTGACAGGGCACTACATTATGATGAATGAATGAAAGAACGGGGTGATTTCTAATTACCATATCTAAGAACCTTTGCTTGGTCCTGACTCCCCATAACCTTCCTGATGTCAGATGATGGATTTGTGTATGCCATGCTTTTTTATGTTTTTCCTTCAGGGTTTTTTTTTTCCAGTAATACCACAATGAATGGCCCAAGTCAGAATTCTAAACAAAAGCTTCACATAGCACTTTCAAACCTGCAGTCAATGTGTGTAGGCTGACAGACAGCCCTTGCCTGTAAGAAAGTGGGCACCTGGCTTCAGGGGCACTCAGTCACATTGCATTTGAGCACCAAACTCACTGTCTTCTCTGCAACAGCACCCCTGCTAACCCTACACCACGGCACTACCTTGATGGGCAACTGCAGCAATTTGAAGCCAAACACAACTCTAATCTGTTTCAAAGCATGCCATGAGAAGAGAAAGAAAGAAAGGAAAGACAACAAAACAGCAAAGTGCATATGTTTTCATGTGTTTTCCAGCAACCAGCTTCCTCTGGTAGAGGGGAACCCACATTCGACAAGAACTGGAAAGCAACATCTAAGAGACATTGCACAAGCCACTTCACAACTGTCAGACCTCGTCTACCTCACAGAGCAACGTGGAACGATCGGCTGAGTTATATTTAGGAGCTCATTATTAAATGACGGCTAAATCACTTCTTGGCCTCTTGGCTAAGATCAAGTGTAAATGATGGCTACAAGGCAATGAGGTGAGCCTGACTTGCTGCCCCCCACATCCAATAAACTTGAGGAAATGTTCAAAAAATATCAGTTCAAACAATCCTAACATCAAGGGTCAGACAGGCACATAAAAGGCTGATTACAATTTGAAAGATCCCAGGAAAGCACAGTACCTTTTTGCAAACCATCGGAATATCCAAAACAACCCTCCGGCAGCCTGACAATCAGGCCCTCTATTCTCTTTCTCTACTGCACCATCACAGCCCTGAGCAAATGCAGGATAGTCAAATCACCGGGTGGTTCAGTCATTCGGGTTACTGTCCCAAAATTTTCCTTTATGATAGATGTGCTGCTAGTAAGAATCACTTTAAAACAAACTAATTCAATTCAGGAGATAGTTGCTGAGCACCTGCCACATCTAAAGCATTGCAGTTCAAAGAACTCAAGACATTTTCCACGTAAGTAGCGGGGGTAGAGATACATACAGATATCGCTAAGACCTATCAGAGTGAAACCTAGATTGTGGCACGTGGACCTCAGCAACATCAAGTGACCAGGCACACGTACTATCATGTGGCAGTTAGTGTGAATAAGAGGAGGGTAAAAGAGAAGGGAAGACCTCCAATTTCTCCAAACACCCAAAGTTATCGCCACTAGGGATGAACTGTAATGGCTCAACTCTGAGACACTTCTCTTACATCTGAAATAAGTGTCATTACCTATTTACATTTCTAAGATTACTTCATAGTTCTATCCACCAGGCACCAGGACAAAATTAGTCTTCCTGTCCTAAACAGGAATAAGATACAGCAAAACACCCACTCTTCTTTCCAAGCTCAGCTCAAGACGCCCCCCAAGAGAACTCCCACTCCCTCTCTTGCTGTATCAACAATCCCACATGCAGGCGTCCACCTTAGCACTCAGAATACACGTGTATTTCTACCTTCCTGCCTCCCTGCTATCCTATCTCAGCTCCCTAAGAGGAAGAGTCTATGGCTTTCTCCCGGAATACAGCACCAGAAGAACAGATATTCTGTGTTCGCTGACTTGTACCACTCTCAAATGATAAACCATATTCCTGCTCCTCCAAGATGGAAGTCCTGGAGAAGAGGAAGGAAAGGGAAGATGAAAAAATCATGAAAGCAGAAAATGGGAAGGAAGACTATGTTAGCAAACCTCATTTCCTGACTGTAGGGTCAGCCTGGCCTGCTCAGGACCAACTGCTGCCATCCTCAACTTCCAGATCCAATCAAACGTCTACTTCAATCAAACTCCCAAGACTTAAGTGTCTCCCAGGACCGTCCCCCCGCCCCAGCTTTTTTTTTTTAATGTAGAGATGAGGGTTTCACTATGTTGCCCAAGCTGGTCTCACAAACACCTGGGGTCAAGTGATCCTCCCATCTCTGCCTCCCAAAGTGCTGGGATTACAGGCCACCATGAGCCATGAGCCACTGTGCCAGTCTACATTTTCATTATAGCATGGTCTCCCGATGCTTCATCCTTGCCTTCTCTTCATTCCTCCTGGGACTTACCCAGAGCTACGCTGCCTACAAAGTCCATAGGCTGTGATAGATAACATATGCTCAAGATAGACTGGGCAGGCTTGGGGCTCTGAAATTCCACATAAACCACTTTCTCAGAAAAATGTCATCTAATTCCCCTCTAAAATGAAAAATGAGTAATAAAGTTAAACAGCAACATGTTTGTACTTTATTAAAACATGCTAGTAGTCTTTACTTAAACAAATTTTGAAAATCAGTATAAGTCACTGTCAGACAATAGCTCAAACAGAATGCCCTGAATGAGAGCAAATGATAGGAGGAAAAAAGTCCTTTAAAAAAACCCAGGGCTTTTAAGAAGTTTTAAATCCTGCTGCTCTGATAACATCCAAGTGTTTATTAATTTCTGTTTAACATACTACTATGGACATACCTCATTTTATTGCACTTTGTTGTGCTTTAAAGATGCTGCATTTTTACAAACTGAAGGTCTATGGCAATGCAGTGCTAAGCAAGCCTATCTGTGGCATTCTTCCAACTGCACGTGTTCGCTTTGAATCTGTGTGTCAAATTTTGGTAATTCTCACATTTCGATCTTTTTCATTATGATATCTGTTATGATGATCTGTCATCAGTGATCTTTGATGTTGCTACTGTGATTGTTAGGAGGCACCACAACCCATGCCCACATAAGTGGGTGAACATAATAAATGTGTGTGTTCTGACTGCTCCGTTGGCTAGCTGATCCTGTCTCTCTCCTCGGGCTGCGCTATTCCCTGAGACACAACAATACTGCAATTAAGCCACTAATAACCTTCCAATAGCTCCTCAGTGTTCAAAAAAAAGAAGAGCTACATGCCTCGCACTTTAAATCAAAAGCTAGAAATGATTTAGCTTAGTAAGGAGGGCATTTTGAAAGCTAAGATAAGCTGAAAATTAGGAATGCAAAGAAAAAGTTATTGAAGAAAATTAAAAGTGCTACAACAGCAAACACAAGAATGATAAGAAAACAAAAAACACTCCTGATATGGAGAATGTTTGTATGGTCTGGACAGATCAAACCAGCAACATTTCCTTAAACCAAATCCTAATCCAGAGCAAGGCCCTAACTCTCTTCAATTCTATGAAGACTGAGAGAGGTGAAGAAGCTGCAGAATAAAACTGGCCTTTAGCAACATGAGGTTTAAGGAAAGCCACTGTATCCATAAGAGAGAAGTACAAGGTGAAACAGCAAGTCCTGCTAATGTATTAATAGAAGTTGCTGCAAATTATGCAAATCTAGCTAAGATCATTCATGAAGGTGGCTACATTAAACAACAGATTTTCAATGTGGAGGAAACCTCCTTATACACACCAGAAGACAATGCCATCTAGAACTTACATAGATAGAGGAGTCAATGCCTGCTTCAAAGCTTCAAAGGGACGGGTACGGTGGCTCACGCCTCTAATTCCAACACTTTGGGGGGCCGAGGTGGGTGGATAACCTGAGTTCAGGAGTTCAAGACCAGCCTGGCCAACATGGTGAAACTCCGTCTCTACTAAAAATACAAAAATTAGCCAGGCGTGGTGGTGCATGCCTGTAATCTCAGCTCCTCGGGAGTCTGGGTGGGAGAATCACTTGAACCTAGGAGGTGGAGTGATGCACGCCAGCAATCCCAACTACTCAGGAGGCTGAGGCAGGACAATCGCTTGAACCCAGGAGGCAGAGGCTGCAATGAGACGAGATTGCACCATTGCACTCCAGCCTGGGCCACAAGAGCGAAACTCTGTCTCCAAACAAAAAAAAAGCTTCAAAGGACAGGCAGAACCTCTTGTTAAAGGCGAATGCAGCTGGTGACTTTAAATTACATCCAATGTTCATTTACCATTCTAAAAATCACAGGACCCTTAAGAATTATACTAAATCTACTTTGCCTGTGCTGTATTCAGGAGACCCATCTCACATGCAAAGACCCACACAGGCTCAAAACAAAGGGATGGAGGAGTATGTACCAAGCAAATGGAAAGCAAAAGAAAAGCTAAGGATTGCAATCCTAGTCTCTGATAAGACAGACTTTAAACCAACAAAGATCAATAAAGACGAAGAAGACATTACATAATGGTAAAGGGATCACTGCAACAAGAAGAGCTCACTAACCTAAATACATATGCATCCAATACAGGAGCACCCAGATTCATAAAGCAAGTTCTTAGAGACCTACAAAGAGACTGAGACTCCTACACAATAATAGTGGGAGACTTTAACACCCCACTGTTAATATTAGACAGATAAATGAGACAGAAAATTAACAAGGATATTCAGGACTCAAACTCAGCTCTGGACCAAGCGGACCTAACAGACATCTACATAACTATCCACCCCAAATCAACACCTCTTTATTTCTCGTCTTCTCTGCCAGTAACAAGTCCTATCCACTCTACAATCTCATAACCTTCTATCTATCTCCCAGCAGTATCACCCCAATTTCAACCTTTATCAGCCTTCAGCTAGACTATTGTCACTATTACAGTTTAAAAACCTTCGTGCCTCACTGCCTGGCTTTCAAGACCCCCCCAGTTTAACTCCAGCCTTCTTAAATACGAACATTCCACTCCCTATAGGCTGGACTAAGAATTATTCTATCATTCACATAGGTATCTACCTCACTCCTCCCCTCAAAACACCCCTCTCCATGTTTCAATTCACAACCTCTCAAACCCCACCCAGATTCCACCACCTAGAAGCCTTCTTTGACCATTATAAATCTCAGCCATCTCATCCCTTTTCTTCCTCCCGGAGCCCTTCAATTGTATATTATGTAGTATTATATACTACTTCCCAAAGCAAGATGCTGCTCAGTGTGCATACATCATTTTTGTCTTGATAGGTCTTGAGTTCTATGAGGTAGAAAAAGCCTACCACCACCCAGACATTTTCACATAAACTATAAACTATTTTCACATAAACTATAAACTATTTTCACATAAACTATTTTTGTCTACCTTGTATAGTGCCTGCTCCACACCCAGGCCCTAAATTATGGGGTACAGTTGCTCAATTATGTAGCTAATTCCAAATTCTTTGAGGATAAGAATGTACTTTGCACTTTTTTTGTATACTTCGAAAACCATCAAATAAAATGCCTACCATTATATATCCTCAAGTACCTACTGGTTTGTTAAAATTAATAATTATGCTTTGGGACAGTATGGTTTTTCTTGATATATTCTGCATGTTGCTAAAGTACTGTTAACACTAAAAAACTGAATCGCTAATGAACTACGAACACACTAATTAGATATTTACAGGATTATGTTGCATTTAAAACTGAAGTCTTTTATAAATTTGTTTTAAGATTTATTTTGAAGGCCAAGGAAAGTAAAATTTCTCTAAACATATCTTCGGGTGATTTACTCAAAAATTAAACATAAACTGATATAGCCCTGTAGTTGCAACACAAACACTATCTTGAACTGAATGACATTAGGCCAACATTTCACAATAATAGTAGGTAAATCTATACTTTTGAAAATCTACTTTCTCTAGTTCAAGTTTTCTCTAGGAACTGTCCTCTTTGTACTTCTTTCAAAATAATGCTCCGTCCACTTACTTGTTCGCGAGTACTTCTCAAAGACTAACTCCTACTTCTCAGATCACTCCCTCAAAACTCCCTATTGTCTTTCAGGAGCCCTCGGCTGTGTGTTTAGGAACAAATGGTTTCTGTTATCCCACTGCCCAGACATCTGTCACAGGGCTGTTACAGGCAGCTGCCACAGGTCCGTCTGTTACTCTCACCAACACAGGCTGCAGCACCTACAGACGGCCCAGCTTCCACTCACGTTGTGACATCCAGGACCACAGAGGCGAGAATTCCTTCCAGGCCCATGTCATGCTCTGGCAGGTCAGTCCTAAAACAGGCCTGTCCTATGCTCCCTGCACCTAACTAAGGCTGTGTGAAGTAGTCATTTCCTCCCTTATTTATGTTTCTGCTTATTGTTGCTGTTTTGCTCACAGTCATCCCCTGCGAATAAGAAAGCCCAGTCCCTCAAGGACAATTTTTTAATGGATAACAACCTCAAAATGATCCCCCTGGCCCCATTCCTGGCATAAGCTTGTGTGCCTGACTTGCCCTCTACCTTCACTAAAGTGTTCAAAAACACAGTGAAAAAGAAGAACTGACCGATAAATATGATTACAGCTCATCACAGCCATCATTTATTGAGCACTGATAACACACCAGAGCTTATGCTAACATGCTGTAATACAAGTTCTACTACTACCTCCATTTAACTAATGAGGAAGCCAAAGCTTCCTTACAGGCATCTCTTCACTCAAGCAAGGTGATGACAGAGCTGACACCCAACCACAGACCTATCTTAACTCCAAAGTACAAGATTTACTCTCCAACCCATTTTCCAACACTGTTTCCCCAACAAGCACTATGAAGATATCAAAAGGAAAGAAGTGACAGGGCCCATCTGTCCTCCAAGGGAAAAACCCCCCTCTTACAATGAACAAGTAAGACAATGGCATTTTAAATAAACTGCAGATACAAAGAACAAGACCAGTAAAGCACTACCTGAAGTGGCTGTCTTTTTCAGGGAGGATGCAAGGGAGTTCTTGTTACAAAAACACTTTATGAATCAAAAAGTAAAGTATATTTCACAAAACTCAAAATTCCTATAGTTAACTTATAATACACTTTTTAATCAAAGCATACTCATAACCAACTGTCAAAAAGATTGAACCACTATGGATTTTATAGACGTGACTATGTTACATTTTCACATTACTTATGGTGCTAACAAGTTTTAATACTTGTGCATTTATTAAAGATTAAGCATTTCGTTTTAAATTATGAAGTCTTGTTAGTTAACTGTGGAAAGGAGAACATTTCATACTTAATTTTCAGTTCTTAAAAACAGATGAATGTGAGAAACAGAAAGCATGGCCATAGGGGATGCTGCAGGCAGGCTGCCAAGTCCCACTCCTGGCAAGGCCCTTGCTGCCTTCATGAGCTCTGGTTCCCTCCCTCAAGAACATACCCCTTGAAGAGGAAGGGAATGGCGGCCCACATGCAATGGATGTTCCAGACTCGAGTATAAAGGCTTGGCCATCTTGTTTGAATTTGGGGCAATTCTGAACGGCAGTGTCAGCTCCAACACTGCCCTTAGGTCTGCCCAGGACTCTGCTGGAGTTTAACTTCCCCTTCTGCCCAGTCCTGCCTTCCCCCGTGAGCAGTGCTAAGTGTTATTCCTGGAGCACTATACAAGAAAGCTCCAGCACACAAATCTCAGAGCAAACTCCTCAAGTAATCTAAGCTAAAACAATAACAATAAACATGTTTGTAAAGAGCCAGTCCTCTTGCCTTGTAAGCTAGGCTTCTAAGAGTACAGCCTGGAGAATGAGGTGTCTGAAATGAGGCCCTACCGAACATGAGATTAACAGCCCCTGAGAAAAGGAACTCAGCTAAAGCTTAGCTGAACTCTTACGCCATTTGTGGCCCATGTCCTGACATAACATTCAGATGAAAACCAGAAACCCTAGTAACCATATGTGCAGGCAGTCATAACTGTGGAAGCCACAGTGAGAAAAAATCCTTACAAGAAGGGAATACCTAAGCTTTAGAAAGGTGAGCAGTTCTTTTTAATCCGGGATTCCAAATACAATTCGATATCCATATACATGTAAATTAACTGCCCCAGCAATCAGAAAAATTAGTAAGTTACCATTATCTAACATCATTATTATAAAATCTAGTAAGACAGTAACTGCACAAAACTTGACTTTCAAGAAATAATATATTTTATATTACCTAGTCTACTGAGTATTTTCTAAATAGAAAATAATTCAGTGCCTTACACACTATTTTTCATGAGAAAAAACGGTATTCTAAATTAGTTGGTATCAACTCTGAACAACTTTTTAAAAAGCTTTCCTGACCTCTCTAAAATCCTCAACAGATAATACACGCAGTAGTAAAGTGACTTTTCTAGTACAGTCAGCCCTCCACACCGAAAGTTCCACATCCATGGAGTCAACCAATCACAGATCAAAAATACGTTGGGAAGGAAACTGTTGTGTCTGTACTGAACATGTCTAAACTGTTTCTGTGGTCAGTATTCCCTAAACAATTCGGTATAACCACTATTTATAGGCATTTACATTGTATTAGGGATTACAAGTAATCTAGAGATGATTTAAAGTATAGGGGAGGATGTGCATGGGTCATATGTAAATACCATGCACTTTATATCAGGGACCTGAGCAGCCACAGGTTTCAGTATTGTGAATGGAAGTTGGAACCAATCGCTCATGAATACTAAGGGGTGGCTCAACGAGGTGATTCAGTTGACTGATTTCAAACTGCTTTCTATATCACACCCCAAAGCTCCCAGGGTTTCCTGGGATTAATGCTGTTATCTATGGGAAACTCTCTTCATGTGAGGATATTTTCATACTAAAGTTTCCTCACGTTAAGACTGCCTGCACATACGGCTGCTAGAGTTTCTCTATTTCACCTAAACGTTCTGCCAGGAAATGGGCCACGGGTGGCACAAGGGAGAAGCAAAGCTCAAGCTGAGTTCTTTTTCTCGAGGGCTTTTTATCTGGTGTCTTTATAGGGCCTCAGCTCTACAAGGTGTCTCCAGGGAGGGTTTGGTGTGGGAAAGCTTCTCACCACACGTTTCATCCAGATCAGCTCTGACTTATGTTTTCTGCTTCAAATACTGAGATTCTGCAGAAACTTTCATGCAAACAAAGTTTTGAAAATCTCTGTGTTAAAGTTTTTCCAAAGTAGGGACCTATCACAGAAAACATTCTTTCTGGTTGAAACATAAGTGTTCTGTGTAAGATCTGGATTCCATATAAGATTTTAATTCCACTGAAATTTTGCCCACAGGGGTTCTGCTACTGCAATAAAATACAGTGGGGAAGTGGAGGGGAGGGGCTAAAAGCTTTATGTCTCAACTGTAAGTAAGTTTCATAAGTAGAAGCCATTCTGTCAAGTTCACTATGGTATTATTAACACCTAGCTCAGTACCTGACACAGGTGTGTGCTCAGTAAGTATTTAATGAACAAATTAGAAAAACAGATAAAACCATAAATCACCAAACACAGATGCAATGTTTTATAACGGCATCAAGCATTAATAAAACAGGGAAAGATGCCATTTTGAGAAGATTCTAAAATATAAGAACATAAAAAGTTGACGACAAATGAAAAACATGCCCATATAAAGCTGTCTGCCCATATCCAAAATTTTCTGAAGGAAACTTTTCCCAACAAAAAATCTTACCTAATATAGGAATCTTCTGAGAACATTACCCTTTCCAAGTGATCATTTATTCAAATATCAATTGTGCTTTCTGATACCAAAATGGTACTATAGAAGCAAGCTGGATTCATACCTCCTACAACCCTCACAGAAAACCAAAAACAAATATACAGCACTGGCCGGGCATGGTGGCTCATGCCTGTAATCACACCACTTTGAGGCCGAGGCAGGCGGATCGCGAAGTCAGGAGATCAAGACCATCTTAGCCAACATCATGAAACCCCGTCTCTACTAAAATACAAAAAATTAGCTGGGCATGGTGGTGCGTGCCTGTAATCCCAGCTACTTGTGAGGCTGAGGCAAGGGAATTGCTTGAACCTGGGAGGCAGAGGTTGTAGTAAGCTGAGATCACACCATTGTACTGCAGACTGGTGACAGAGCAAAAAAATACACACACACACACACACACACACACACATATATATATACACACACACACACAGAGCACCAAATCATCACCAGCAATTTCCTAGAGCTCAAGTATGAGGAGGAGTCAGTTCCCAGAGAAGTAAAAAAAATCCAAGCAAATGGTAAAAGAATAAGAGACTTCTATATCCTCAGCACCCCTTCCTTTGATCTGCCTGAAGACAACTGTGCAGAAACTATACCCCCCGCCCCCCACTCATGGTTTCTACACTAGAATAGAGATCAAGGTGGACAATCAGCTTCCCCACCATTGTGGGATTCCCAGGAGGAGACCTGTCCCCTTCTTCAATCTGTAGGAAGCATTGGGTACCTGAAGAAAGAAACAACCATGAAGACAGCCAGACACAAACAGCAATGGCAGGAATACCATTCCCAGCCCTGGAAACTCTGCAACTCAGCCAAAGGAGATGCCAAATCAGAGTAGTAGCTCAGCAGTACTACACTGTAGCTGGTTTGTTCCACAGGTCTCCTGAGAATGAACCCCTAGCTAGCCCTCCCACAACCCTTTGGAAATACCCCATTCACGACAGGCAGCACTCTGATCCTTTACTAGAGCTAAGGAAAACTTGGGCCTAAGGCACCATGTGTTACCAAAAAGGAAGCAGTAACCTAGCAGAAAATTAGAAAAGAAAAGAAAGAAAGAAGGGTCAAGAATACCCTTGGTAAATATATCCAAGGTAAATTATAAGAATCTCTAAGTAGACATATCTAATAGTAACCAAAAAAAAAAAGGCTGGGCGCAGTGGCTCACGCCTGTAAGTCCCAGCACTTTGGGAGGCCAAGGCAGGCGGGTCAACTGAGGTCAGGAGTCCAAGACCAGCCTGGCCAACATGGTGAAACCCCATCTCTATTAAAAATACAAAAATTAGCTGGACAGCCAAGCACCGTGGCTCACGCCTGTAATCCCAGCCCTTTGTGAGGCGGAGGCGGGTGGATCACCAGGTCAGGAGATCGAGACCATCCTGGCTAACATGGTGAAACCCCGTCTCTACTAAAAATACAAAAAATTAGCCACGCATGGTGGCAGGCGCCTGCAGTCCCAGCTATTCAGGAGGCTGAGGCAGGAGAATAGCATGAACCTGGGAGGCAGAGCTTGCAGTGAGGCGAGATCGTGCCACTGCACTCCAGCTTGGGCAATAGAGCAAGACTCCATCACACACACACACACAAAAAAAAGAAATTAATTTAACAAAGAGATGGAAATAATTTTTTAAAAATCAAACAGAAATCTTGGGACTAAGAAATACATTTGCTGAACTAAAAAATTCATCAGAGGCTCTCATCAGTAGAATTAATCAAGCAGAGGAAAGAAACAGTAAGCTTGAAGACAGGCACATACATAGACCCAGGAGAAAAAAAATTTTTTTAAAAAGATTGCCGACAAGATATAGAAAATTACCGCCAAAGACCAAATCTAAGAATTATTTGTGTTCAAGATGGAACTGAGCAACAGCAAGGAGTAGAAAGCTTATTCAAAGAAATAATAACAGAAAACTTTCCGAAACTTGAAAAAGATATAAATATCCAGGTATAGAAAAGTTTGGAGATACGACCCAAATAAGATTACCCCAAGGCATACAATAAATTTCTCAAAGGTCAAAGATAAAGAAAGGATCTTAGCCAGGCACGGTGGCTCAAGCCTGTAATCCCAGCACTTTGGGAGGCTGAGACAGTTGGATCACGAGGTCAGGAGATCGAGACCATCCTGGCTAACACAGTGAAACCCCGTCTCTACTAAAAATACAAAAAACTAGCCGGGCGAGGTGGCGGGCGCCTGTAGTCCCAGCTACTCCGGAGGCTGAGGCAGGAGAATGGCGCAAACCCGGGAGGCGGAGCTTGCAGTGAGCTGAGATCCGGCCACTGCACTCCAGCCCAGGCGACTGAGCAAGACTCCGTCTCAAAATAAAAAAAAAAAGGAAAGGATCTTAAAATCAGGAAGAGAAAAGAAGCAATGACATATAAAGGAGTTCTATCTAATTGGTCTGGCAACAGATCTCTCAGTGAAATAATATAGGCCAAGAAGTAGTGAGATGGCATTTTCAAAGTGCTGAAAAATGGGGATTGTCATCCAAGAATACTGTAACCAGCAAAGCTGTCCTTCAAACATAAAGGAGTGACACATTCCTTCCCAGACAAATCAAAGCTGAGAGAATTTGTCATCGCCAGACCCATCTTATAAGAAATTTTAAAGGGAGTTCTTTGATATGAAGCAGAGAGAGGAAAAAACCCACTAACATGCAAGAAGAAAACATTTAAAGATGCAAAACTCACCAGTAAAATTAAGTATACCAACAAATTCAGAATACTCTATTACTGTAATAGTGGTATTCATATGGTTTGATATTTGACCCCTCCAAACCTGACGATGAAAGTTGATCTTCAGTGTTGGAGGTGGGGCCTAATGGGAGGTGTTTCCATCCTGGGGGTGGATCACTCAGGAATAGTTTGGTGTCATCTTCATGGTAATAGGTGAGTTCTTACTCCATTAGTTCCCATGAGAGCTGACTGTTAAAAAGAGCCTGGCCCTCCCTTCTTTCTCTGTTTTTGTGTTTTGTTTTGTTTTGTTTTGTTTTCTGAGACAGAGTCTCGCTCTGTCACCCAGGCTGCAGGCAGTGGCACAATCTCGGCTCACTCCAAGCTCCACCTCCCAGGTTCATGCCATTCTCCTGCCTAAGCCTCCCAAGTAGCTGGGATTACAGGCGCCCACCACCATGCCCGGCTAATTTTTTGTATTTTTAGTAGAGACGGGGTTTCACTGTGTTAGCCAGGATGGTTTCGATCTCCTGAACTCGTGATCCGCCCACCTCCGCCTCCCAAAGTGCTGGGATTACAGCCATGAGCCACCGCGCCCAGCCCCTTCTCTCTCTTACCATGTGATCTCTGCACATGCTGGCTTCCCTTCACCTTCCACCAAGAATGGAAGCAACATGTGAGCCTCACCAGATGCAGAAGTCTAATCCGGAACTTTTCTAAACATCAGAATTGTGAGCCAAATAAATCTTTTTTCTTTATAAATTACCCTGCCTCAGGTATTCCTTCATAGCTAAACAAGGAAAGTCAGATGCAATCCACATGTAAGTCCAGTATGAAGCCCCAAAGAAAACTATCTCAAAAACAGTACCTACAGCAACCTATTAAGAACCAGGCAATATTAAAATATGTAAATTAAGAAAACAAAAAATCAAAACTTGGGGTGGGCAGGAGTTAAAGCATAGGGTTTTTTGTTTTTACATTGTTTCTATTCTTTCCTGTATATGTTGTCACCTCTTTAAATATTTAAGGTAATAGATATCTCTGTTACCCTGATTTGATCTTTATATATTATATGAATGTACTAAATTATCATGTGTACCCCAAAATAGGTATAACTATTATGTATGAATGAAAACGAATAAATCAATGATAATTACACCATCCACAAATAAGATAAAGTGGCTTAAAGAGTTCCATAAAAACTGGCTTATAAAGTTCCACCACAATGAACTCTAACAAACTGCTGAAGCATTTTCAAGGAGATTGCCTACGATTGAAGTTTGCTGTTGTTGTTGTTGTTGTTTTTGAGGCAGAGTCTCGCTGTGTCACCCATGCTGGAGTACAGTGGCGTGACCTTAGCTCACTGTATCCTCCATCCCCTGGGTTCAAGCAATTATCCCGCCTCAGCCTCCTGAGTAGCTAGGTTTACAGGCACACACCTCCACACCTGGCTAATGTTTTTTTGTATTTTTAGTAGAGATGGGGTTTCACCATGTTGGCCAGGCTGGTCTCAAACTCCTGACCTTGGGTGATCCACCCACCTCAGCCTCCTAAAGTGCTGGGATTACAGGTGTGAGCCACACACCCAGCTGAAGTTTAACCTTTAAGGTAAAACTACCTATACAGCTTCTTTACAGTTGGAAACCTCCTTGAGAATTAAGAGGCTTTCAAAAGTGCACTTTATTCAAAGCAGCCAAACTACAAGTAACAGGCGAACTGAAAAAAATACACAAAGCCTTAAATATTAAAATAAAAATAAACTGTAAATGGTCAAATGTTTCTGCTAACATCAAACATTTCATAAATAATGTTAATCTTCATTAGGTAGGCACAGAGAGATAACTTACCGGACATGAAGACAACAAAGGCAACCCAACTAATTCAAGTCCTTTCTCAGGCATAATATCTTCCCAAAAGCCACTCAGTTTTTTAACCACACTTAAAGGAAAATGTTAAATAAGTTTTCTGTCTCTGATTAGATAATCATATCAGAGATCATACAATTGACTGCTATGTCCTCTGAGAAATATATATTTTAGGTCAAGTGCGTTGGCTCACACCTGTAAGACCAGCACTTTGGGAGGCCAAGGCAGGCGAATCACCTGAGGTCAGGAGTTCGAGACCAGCCTGGCCAACGTGGCAAAACCCCATTTCTACCAAAAATACAAAAATTAGCCAGGCGTGGTGGCACATGCCTGTAGTCCCAGCTACTCAGGAGGCTGAGGCAGGAGAATCGCTTGAACCTGGGAAGCAGCAGTTACAGCCGAGATTGCACCACTGCACTCCAGCCTGGGTGACACAGCAAGACTCCATCTCAAGAAAACAAACAAAAAAAAGAGAAATATATATATAGTAAAATAACTTTATGCATGAGTTCAAGAAACTTTATGCATGATTCCTCAAATAAGGAAATCCTCTACGAAGTCCACACAACATAATAAAGTCACCAGGAGGAAGGAAGGGAAGAAGAGAGGAAGGGATAGACTCATGACAATTGGCTATATTAAGTATGAGGTATGTTGCCTGTAGATTTCTCTTCTGCAACAAATAGAAATCCGGGATAATCACTGACAATCAAAATATGGTAGAGTGTCTGAAAATTTCTAATAAGCAGCTTCCTATAATTCTAAAATTTCCTATACATCAGGCTAGTTGTAATCAAGGCATCACAAAGGATGCATGACTGTACTATTCTATAGGCTGACTTTATAATATTTATCCCTAAGAAGTTAAAAGTATGTTAGACCAACAACAGCTGAAAGAAGCATAAAACTGCACATATCTATGATATACAAGTTGTGATGCCTGGTCAACAAACAAAAACAGCATACATGTGCCACTGCTCTCAAGAAGTTGAATATCTCATGGGAGAAACAAGACCGAAATACACAAATTAATGAAGAGTTCTATGAGAACAGAACATAATAAAGTGGTAAAACTGACTATTAGAGCTATATAAATCACAAGAAAAAAGACCAATGTTGGTTCAAGTAGTGATAAAAAAACTTACAAATTATAGATTTGTTAGTTTCAAGTCCAGTGCAGAGATTTATTTCTGCCTGTGCCTTGGGTAAAAGTTATCAATCACTTGCTGGAAATGCTTTTACAATAACTTAAGCAAACATACATTTTTAATAACTGTAATATTATATATAGATATATTCCATCTTAAACAAATATCCTCAGTTTTTCATTTTTGACACTGTTATAAAAAAGGAGTCAGTTGGGGTAAGTTAATCAACCTTTGTAAGATTTTAAGCAAGGAGCCCAGATAATCTCAAAAAGTTATTCTCAATCTAGAGAAACACAATGTTGAGATCATTTTAACATGAATTAAAATACATTCCAAGTAACACACGGAGAAACATACAAACTAGCTTTAATGTAAAAATTATTTGCCCTGTACTACTGGAAGACTAAAGAGGACTGTGTTACAGCCTTCAGAAGCTGGGCTCAGACTCTGTGTCTCTTGTTACAGCCCTAGCAGATCTTTTTTCATTTGTTTACTTTTATTTTAGGATCACGGGTATATGTGAAGGTTTGTTATACAGGTAAACTCATGTCATAAGGGTTGGTTGTACAGATTATTTCATCACCCAGGTATTAAGCCTAGTACCCAATAGTTATACATCTGATAGGTTAGACAGATAAAGTACACTTAACTCCTGACAAAGACTGACTAGCTTCTTCCAATGTACTTTCTCGAAGGGAACAGAATCTAAGTAGATGTCTATTTGAAAAATCACCATCTATTCCCTAGAGAGAAACAAAACCCTCTGTCAAGATAAAACCTGCTCTTTCAAAATGTGGGGTTTTATTTCTGACTTCAAGAATGTTTCCAAGTAACCTATCTAAAGAAAGAACCTTAGGTGGCAAACAAACGGTGTTGGTTCAGACATTTCTCCTACCTACACCTCCAAAGGCTCCCCCATCCCCATCACCTGTCGATTACCACAAGATTACAATCTAGCCACATTACAGCCCTCTGAAAATCTTCTTACTTATGCCACAGTCTGGCCCCCCAAAACGAGGGGCATGTTTCTTTTTTAGTTCTGCATAAAATCTAATTAAAAGAAAGTTGATGGTGTAAAAAGAAACGCCGGGAGGCTTTCTTCTTGCCTACTCCTTCATCTTTACTCTTTTCTTTTCTGCTTAAAGCTACAGGAAAAATCAGATAATAGTTTGAATCCCAACTGCAAGACTTACTAATAACTAGATAAACCTTTAAGACTCTAATTCTCAGTCTTTTTTCTTTTTTCTTTTTTTTTTTTTGTTTTTGTTTTATTTTTTTGAGACGGAGTCTCACTTTGTTGCCCAGGCTGGAGTGCAGTAGTGCAATCTCAGCTCTCGGCTCACTGCAAGCTCTGCCTCCCAGGTTCACGCCATTCTCCTGCCTCAGCCTCCCAAGTAGCTAGGACTACAGGCGCCTGCCACCACGCCCCGCTAATTTTTTTTTCTTTTTTTGTATTTTTAGCCCAAAGTGCTGGATTACAGGTATGAGCCACCACACCCGGCGAGTCCTCAGTTTTAAAATGGGGCAAAAAAAAAAAGTCCACCTACTTGAGACATCTGTTGTCTGTTACCAGAGATTATTTCTTTTTTTCTTTTTTTGTTTGAGACAGAGTCTCACTGTGTCACCAGACTGGAATACAGTAGCACGATCTCGGCTCACTGCAACCTCCACCTCCCTGGTTCAAACAATTATCCTGCCTCAGCCTCCTGAGTAGCTGGGACTACAGGCACACGCCACCAGGTCGAACTAATGTTTGTATTTCAGTAGAGACGGGGTTTCACCATGTTGGCCAGGATGATCTCCATCTCTTGACCTCGTAATCCGCCCGCCTCGGCCTCCCAAAGTGCTGGGATTACAGGCGGGAGCCACCGCGCCCGGCCACCAGAGATGACGTCTAACAGTGATTAGTATAGTTCCTGGCAAACAATAAGGACTTCAGTAAATGAAATGGAGTCACCAAAGACAACACACTTTACAACCTTGTTCAAACCCTACTAACTAAAAAAGCAAGATTATAAAAAATGAATACATTTGGAGTAACAACATTTATAAATCTATTTGTAATCCTAGCTTTAGAAATGCAATCATGAAAAAAGCAACTTTCCTATATACTATAGGCAAATAACAATTTTTGCAAAAAAATATTAAACAGCATGCATTTTCTACAAACTCCAGTCTAAACAACGACATTAAGTAGTGTGTGAAAACAAAAAAAGAGATACCAAAAAAATGATAAAGCTAAGTAAAATAACTTGTTAACTACTAACACAGTAAATTTTTTTTTCTTTTTTTGGGAGATAGAAGCACTCTGTCACCCAGGCTGGAGTGCAGTGGCACCATCTTGGCTCACTGAAACTTCCACCTCCCAGGTTCAAGCGATTCTCATGCTTCAGCCTCTTGAGTAGCTGGGATTATAGGCGCACACCTCCACACCCGGCTAATTTTTCATATTTAGAAGACAGAGGGTTTTACTATGTTGGCCAAGCTGGTCTTGAACTCCTGGTCTCAAGCGATCCGCCCACCTAGGCCTCCCAACCATGCCCAGCCCTAACACAGTAATTCGTAAGGTGAACAGCACTAATGCTTGCTTTCCATGAAGTACACAGTAAAGAAATTTGGGTAAATATTCTGATCTGATTTTTCCCTAAGAGTTATGGATTTAACAACTTCTTTTCACTTGAAGGGATGTCAGTGTTGTAGGTGGTGGTGGTGGTGGTGGTGGTGGTGGTGGTGGTGGAGGTAGCTGTAACTAAAAGAGTAGCAACAAAGATTCAACAAGCATCCTAAGGGGAATTTACAGGCCCTTACTAAGCAGTAATTAATATGTAAATCTGGAACATTGCTAATAACAAAATAAGCAAAAGCAGGTGAAAAGGGAGTCTCACAATGGGTAAGATGTTGCCCTGAGTCTTCCATTTCTTCAAATCATTCCTTTAAATCTACCACCAACATAGCAGGTTACTGCCAGGCACAGTGGCTCAAACTTGTAATCCAGTACTCTGGGAAGCCAAGGCAGGAAGACTGCTTGAGCTTAGGAGTTTGAGACTACAATAAGCTATGACTGACTGCATGGATAGATTGCCTTAGCTCAGGAGTTCCAGGCCAGCCTGGGCAACATAGCAAAACCCTATCTCTACAAAACAAAAACAAAAACAAAAACTTAGCCAGATGTGGTGACACGCACCTGTAGTCCTCAGGAGGCTGAGGTGGGAAGATCGCTTGAACCTGGGAGGCAGAAATTGCAGTGAGCCAAGATTGCACCACTACACTCCAATCTGAGCAACAGAGCAAGACCCTGTCTTTAAAAAAAAAGTACAGTTGGCTACTCTGGAAAACTATTTGCTTTGCAAGTTGACAGACATTATTAGGATTAGTTCCAGTTCGTAATTTCATCATCAAAGTACCAACGTTAAACTTGATCGGTAACAATCCAGTTACCAATCAACTAATTAGTAAAATCTCATCACTTCAGGAAAAAAGAGTGAGACTTTCCAACTCACAAACACTAGATATCCTGGATGGTTCCTTTAGGGAATTCTGTGCTGAGCAGTGGTCCACAGAGATCAATGTTTGGGGCTGCAAGCGAGTGTGTGCTAGAGTGGTTATGTTCACATTCAAGTGAGGCTCAGGAACTAAATGCTCAGGTCTAAATAAAATGTGATCCACTTGATCAATAAATAAATATTTTACTACCAGTTAACACTGCATTCTCTTCTTCTTACAAATACAGCTAGCAGCTATGTACAAAGCTAATGCCATACTTTTTGGTATATTTCCAACACTTTTTAAATTTTATTATCTTTTCTGCTTTGGGGTTTGTTTTTGTTTTGTTTTGTTTTTGGTAGATACAGGGTGTCCCTATGTTAACCAGGTTGGTTTCGAACCCCTGGGCTTGAGCAATCCTTCTGCCCTGGCCTCCCAAAGTAACAATACTATCTTTGAAACATATAACGGCCGGGCATGGTGGCTCACACCTATAATCCCAGGACTTTGGGGGGCCAAGGCAGGAGGATTGATTGAGCCCTAGAGTGTAAAACCAGCCTGGTTAACATAAGATCCTATCTCTACAAAAATACAAAAATTAGCCTGGTATAGTGGAACACATCTGTCGTCCCAGCTACTTGGGAGGCTGAAGTGGGAGAATCACTTGAGCTCAGGAGGTTGTGGCTGCAGTGAGCCATGATCAAAACACTGCATTCAGCCTGGGAAACAGAGTGAGACTCTGTCTCAAAACACACACACACACACACACACACACACACACACACAGAGACATGCCTAAAACTAATCAATAATCTATGCAGCTAATTTTATTACTTCAACTTAAGAGTATTTATAAAAGTATTTTCTTATGTAAAGGACAAATTTCTGTAGAAAAAGCAATTAAAACCAAAATGAACCATGGTTAATTGTAAGAGTATCTTTTCTACACAAAATAGCAAAATAATGCAGCTTTACACCATCCAGTAAGTCTTAACATTTGAAATTAGAACACATTACTGGGTCTAAAGTTACTAAACAAAAAAAAATTAACCAGTATGACTTATTACCATGAGCTGTTAATTCAATGTATCATTAAATGCTATCAAGCTGCCTAATCCCTAATGTTCTTAGATTTTTTTTGTTTTTTGATCTTCAAATAAAGAGTTCCTTCAATAAGACTGTTCACGGAGCAGATGTTTACTGAGTATCTACCAAGTGCCAGGCTCATGCCAAATGCTGTGCCAGCCACTAGAGAAGTGCTAGTTAAAGGACTGGTGGGGCCAGGCACAGTGGCTCATGCCTATAATCCCAGCACTTTGGGAGGCAGACACGGGACGATCACTTGAACCGACAAGTTCACAGCCAGCCTGGGCAACCCAGCAATTCCCCATCTCTATAAAAAAGAAAATTTAAACCACACAATGAATGAATGAATAGTGGGGCTCCACAACTCCCAGAGCTCACATTTTAATGGAGATGTACAACATTAAACAAGCTTAGATCAAGTTGGCACCACATAACTTGCTCATTCTTTTACAAAATAAGACTTGAATTATATAATTCAACAATAATCAAGTACTTAGTTATAAGTAAGCAGCTTCTCTCCTCCAGCCCAAAGGGAGAAACAAGGAATGGAGAGGAGAAAAGACAGGAAGAGACAGGGTAAGGTGAGTAGGAGAGAGTGGAGGGAGGGAGAGATAAAGGGAAAGGCTGAGACAGACATCCAACGGGAGCATCTCATTTCCTAGACTGAGCTATACCTCTGGTTTATCCCAACTACAAACACTGGGGAAAATCCATTACACTTAAATTGGGTTTCTTTTTTTTTTTTTTTTTTTGAGATGGAGTCTCGCTCTGTTCCCCAGGCTGGAGTAAAGTGGTACAATCTCGGCTCACCGCAACCTCCGCCTCCTGGGTTCAAATGATTCTCCTGCCTCAGCCTCCCAAGTAGCTGGGACTACAGGCATGCGCCACCATGCCCGGCTAATTTTTGTATTTTTAGTAGAAATGGGGTTTCACCATGTTGGTCAGGCTAGTCTCGAACTCCTGACTTCATGATCTGCCTACCTCAGCCTCCCAAAGTGCTGGGATTACAGGCGTGAGCCACTGCGCCCAGCTGTCACTTATAATCAAGAACACTTATTAATACAAATTAAAGAAGTTCATGTTTAAAACACTTCATGCCATGTATACATACAATATATATTTGCTAAATGAATGTATGAAATGTTAGCATCTATTGAGCACTATGTTACATCTCCAGCTGTGATATGTGCTTTGTACACAATATGTTACTTAATTCACTCAATTGCCTTATGAGGTGGGTGCCAAAACCATCTGAGTATTTTAAGAGAGAAAATTGAGGCATGGAGGTTATTTAATAATTGCCCAAGATCACATGCTCAGTAAAGAGTAATGCCAGAAGGCAAAAATCAAGACTGACACAAAAACCTATGCTGGTAAGTACTACACAATACTGATCAAAAGATCTAATGAGAAAGCCTTGAACTAACGTGTATCTATCCTGAATAATTGGATATTTCTTAACCGCTACACAGTATTTTAACAAAATCTCAGTTTACTGAATGAAATTTAACCATGTCCAAAATGCTACAACCCATTCTTAATTTTCTAAAAACCTTCAGGAAAACCTTTCCTGATTTTAGACCTTTTCAGAGCTTAAAACACATCCTCTTACACCTCATCTCCCTCATTCTCTACAGAGTAAATCTGAAAGTTTCTTACTCATTTTGTTTGTACCCAGTCTGGGAAAGAAAGACTCAAGGTACCATCTGAATTCTGTATCCTCCAGCAGTTAACCTTACTCACACAAGAGGCTTGGAAGAGAGAATCACATTTTTTTTTAATCACTGAAACTCCTATTCTATGATAAATACATACACTATGGGAAGTTCAGACTTCAACTTCTATGACTAAAAAAAAAATTATTTTCATGGTTATTAAAATAATAGTAATTATGAGTATCTGTATAATACTTTACAGTTTACAAAGCACTTTTATACACAGTATATACCTGGACCTTCCTAGATGTCCTTTAAGTAGACAGAGAATAAATCATGCCTCCATTTGGCAGTGAAACTCCTGATGAAAGAAAAGTAGTGATCTGCCCTAAGTCATTCCCAGTAAGTGACAGATTTGGATTTTAAAACAGGACTTCTGGCTCCAAAGTTCATATTCATTCCAAGAAAATAATACTTTACCACTGACTGTCAAAGCAGTTTTCTATCCGCTTACTCTAAGAATACTTTTCCCCTAAACCTTCAAGCCAGAAGTGTTGAAATAAATCATTAGCTGCTTTGAAGGCTCTTCAGTACAAACCTGTGTTCGTGAACACTTAACTCCGCAAACCTGCCACACACGGTGGCTAGAAATGTATGCCTCAGAGCTTCCACCTGGAGCCGTACATATCTATGTACAGCAACTCAGGAAACTTAGTATTCTTAATAGTTACCTTTTAGGCTTTTATTTATTTATTTATTTATTTATTTATTTATTTATTTATTTATTTATTTATAAAAAGACAGTGTCTCCCTCTGTTGTCCAGGCTGGAATGCAGTGGCACCACCTCAGCTCACTGCAGCCTTGACTATGTACAGCAACTCAGGAAACTTAGTATTCTTAAGAGTTACCTTTTAGGCTTTTATATTTATTCATTTATTCATTTATTCATTTATTTATAAATAAATGAATAAATAAATAAATAAATAAATAAATAAATAAATAAATAAATAAAAAGACAGTGTCTCCCTCTGTTGTCCAGGCTGGAATGCAGTGGCACCACCTCAGCTCACTGCAGCCTTGACCTCCCCAAGCTCAAGTGATCCTCTCACCTCAGCCTTCTGAGCAGCTGGGGCTACAGATGTGAGTCGCTATGACTGGCTAATTTTTGTATTTTTGTTTGTAGAAAGAGTTTTGCCACGTTGCCCAGGCTGGTCTTGAACTCCTGGGCTCAAGTGATCCACCTAGCTTGGCCCCCCAAACAGCTGGGATTATAGGTATGAGCAACCGTCCCTGGCCTAGACAAGAATCTTTTTTATTAAATGTTTCCTTGCCTGCCCTTAAACAGATTGATCCAAAATAATTTAACACTCTCCTGATTCAATACAAGAATTCTTTACAGGGCATCGATCCTATAGCCAGGCCCCGTGTGTTAAGTGCGGATGATTCACGCCTATAATCCCAGCACTTTGGGAGGGTGAGACGGGGAGTTCACCTGAGGTCAGGAGTTTGAGACCAGCCTGGCCAACATGGCGAAACTCCATCTCTACTAAAAATACAAAAATTAGCCAGGCGTGGTGGTACACACCTGTAATCTCAGTTACTCGGAAGGCTGAGGCAGGAGAATCGCTTGAACCCGGGAGGCAGAGGTTGCAGTGAGCTGAGATCGCACCACCGCACTCAAGCCTGGGCAACAGAGTGAGACCCTGTGTCGAAAAAATAAATAAATAGAAATAAAAAATTTTAAAAATTGGCCGGGTGTGGCGGCTCATGCCTGTAATCCTACCACTTTGAGAGGCCCAGGTGGGCAGACTGCCCGAGCTCAGGAGTTCAAGACCAGCCTGGGCAACACAGGGAAACCCTGTCTCTACTGAAATACAAAAAATTAGCTGGGCCTGTAATCCCAGCTACTCAGGTGGCTAAGGCACGATAATTGCTTGAACCCGGGAAGCAGAGGTTGCAGTGAGCCGAGATCACACCATTGCGCTCCAGCCTGGGCAATAGAGCAAGACTTCACCTCAAAAAAAATTAAAATAAAATAAAAATAATTAGAGGAGGATGAACTAGAGATCATGAAGACTATTTGAAACCACACTGAGGAAGTCAACTCTTCACTTCTAACTACCTCCCACATACCTAATCCAACAAATGCTCAAAGAAGTAAAGATGCCTAACAAATTCTTGGAGCCTAAATTATCTACCAATTCATGGCTCACAAAATGGACTACAGGCAACTTTACATATACAGTCATGCATCACTTAACAACAGAGATACTTTCTGAGAAACATGTTGTAAGGCAATTTCACCATCTTGTGAACATCATGGAGTGGACTTACACAAATCTAGATGGTGGATCTACTACAGACTTGGGCTATACGGCATAGCTTATTGCTTCTAGGTTACAAATCTGTACTGTACTAAATATTGTAGGCAATTTTAACACAAAGTACTTATCTACAAAGTATGTATGTAGTTAACCATATCTAAACATGGAAAAGGAGTTTTGCAATTGCATTGTAAACTCAGGATGACCATTGTATATGTGGTCCATCATTGATCTAAACGTTGTTATACAGTGCATGACTGTACAAATTACCACGGGGTTTATGGTTCCCAAGCACAATCCCGGACAGAATAGAAGACAATTAATTATTACGGTCAAAAACTTCCTTACAGCTCACATAAATCTCAATCCACCAAATCAAAGAACAGAATCTTCTTCAATATGTGCCTGATGCTCAAATTCCAAAACTCCAAAGCAAATGAATATTAAACAAGTAACTTGCCAAGACTTGGGCTCTCCAAAGTGGAGATAATTAATGCTATAGAGGTCCATGTCCTCGGTGTGCCATGCGAACGTGGTCTTCCACATGCCAAAATATAGATACGGGGTATTTACACCCTCAATAGAAATGCCACACTCTTCTTCAACCACATCCAAGACTGTATTCAGGCGAGCTATGTTCCATTCATCCACACCCTGGAATGACAGAGAAAAAAAGAGAGAGAAATCAAATCTTACCAAACCATGAAAGATAGCATTTACTAATCAAACCACTATCCACCAAAATTATTACACTGTATATTCTAATTCACTGAAAATTGAAAAATAAAACAGTCCCTATTCAAGAGCCACATATATATATCCATTATTATTAAAGATTACTACCAGCATAATGGGGTTCCATATAACTATTTGGTAGAAATTTATACCAAATAGCTTCCTGATACCAAATGGAAATGAAAGTTACAGTCCTACTCCCCAGTTGGCTGTCAGCAAAAAATTATTGATTCAAAGCAGATGATCTGGCATGGGCTTTCCCTCTTTGGCACACCTTTTTGTTTTGGGGGTTTTTAGATTTGGGTTTTCTTGAGATTTTTTTGCACATTAGTTTATAGGTAATATTCACCATCACATATCACATCAAGAAACCAAGAGCAAAATATGTCTTCTGTTATCCTTCTCCCATCCCCATCCATTCAATCTTAGCATGTAATACACTGTTTCCTCAAAATTCCACTCTAATTATTGGAAAAACTTTTGGCAGCATCCACTGATCGCTGTACTTCTACTAATGCTTCAACTAAATATTAACCTCTTATGTTAGTGGAAAAATTTAAACACACAATGCCTACTAAAAATAATTATCCAAACTTTGGTAAAATTGCTGGAAAAAATGTAGTTTTATAACAGTAACCCAATACGGATGGTGATGGCAGAGCAAGGGAAGGTTAGAGTCACTACTATAGGAGTTAAGGTGATAGGAAAAGATTCTGGTTTGATGAGAACTTAACAATCTTCCGCCACCCCCGAGACAGAGTCTTACTCTGTCGCCCAGGCTGGAGTGCAGTGGTGCAATCTTGGCTCACTGCAACCTTTACCTCCCAGGTTTGACCAATTCTCATGCCTCAGCCTCCCACACAACTGGAACTACAGGTGCAGGCCACCACACCCAGCTAATGTTTTATATTTTTAGTAGAGACAGGAGTTTCACCATGTTGCCTAGGCTAGTCTTGAACTCCTGGCCTCAAGTGACCCACCCGCCTCGGCCTCCCAAAGTGCTGGGATTATAAGCGTGAGCCACTGCACCCAGCCAATCACTTATGAATTCACTACAGTTCACGACTGCTTAGAAATTTTTACAAACTATACATTTCTCCCATATATTTTTATCAAATTCTAAATAACAGAGACTAGGCACATTCCTAGGTAATCACGGGGAAACTGATATGCCTTTAAAGCCATTCCAACATTTTCATGCTAATGCACTGTTAGAGAAGGGCATTGGCCGGGTGCAGTGGCTCATGCCTGTAATTCCAGCACTTTGGGAGGCTGAAGAAAGCAGATCACTTGAGCCCAGGAGCTCAAGACCAGCCTGGGCAACATGGCAAGACCCCATGTTTATTTTAAAAATAAAAACTAAAAGAAGGGTATTAAATTCATCTATGTCTACCAAAGGTTATCCTCTCCAATAACTATACCAATGGCTTCACATACGACCACTTCTAACATTTCCTGAACACACTAAAAGCTTTTAGAGTTGTTCTGTTTTCATTTTGGTCTTTAAATGATTTTCTAATTAGTGTGCTAATCTTACTTTCTAAAAGCTTTGGGGTTAAAAAACTATTGATGAAGCAGCTAATGAAACTCTGACTCAGGTAACATAATTGAACATGCCAAAGGACATAATTTAATTCCCAAATTCTCTTAAGTAGCCACTCTGTCTACAACTTAAGCCACACACTGAGATGCTTGTTATTTGAAACTGGTCAAAGTATCCGTTTACAGAAGATCCTAGGTTCCAACATTTGAGACCTCATAAAACTTCAATCACATTATGTAAAATATTTTATCTCACTCTATTTATAGTGATGCAATCTCTTAACTCTAGTCCAATCAGACTTCAGTCCAATCACCCTAATAATAGAGTTCTATTTAAAAGTCATTACTGAAGCAATGAATCTGAAGTAATAAATGAGCACCATATTATAGGAACCATTTTTAAACCGAATGAGCTTGCAAATTTAGACACAAACTATTTCTCTAAAATTTCTACATACAGAGACATCTAAGTTTTATTTCTGACTGCCACTATTTTTTAAAAACAACCAAGGTTGAATCCCTTGACATCCTAGGCCCATGGTATAAGGGGAAGAGGGTAGAGATCAAATAGTGCTGGACAAAAAGACCTAGATTACAACCCCAGCTCTGCAGGTCACTGAGGAGAAAGTCACAGAGCTTTTCTGAGCATCAAGTCTTTCTTCACGGAAACACAAGGGTTCTTGCACCCTCCTAGAGTTGCTCGGAGCAGTAAATAAGCTAAATGAAAATAAACTTTTATAAAATAAAATTTAATTCTTAGAACTGATATAATAAATACCACCACTATTCTCTAGCAAATCTTACTGGACAGTCTCCCAAAAACAAGTCAAGCATGTGAGAAGTGATGTTTAATAAAATGTGTTTAAGTTCACTACTGAAGTTCTCCCCATTAATGGACAAATAACATTTGCAGCAGTTTCTTCTCAGCAAGGCAAGGTTGCTGAAAAGTAATTTCTTTTGCTAAAATAAAAAGTCTCATAATTGCAATTAAGCAGTTGTACAAATATTAATAACCAACAGAGAGAGATAAATCGTATTGCTTCAAAATTCTTTCACCAATTTTTGTTCTCCACTATTAAACTAGTTAGCTGACTCCAAAAACAGGCTCCACAAAGGCTCTTCTGAAGAGCACCAGGTCTGTCTCATATACTTAAACTAAAAACACACCTAGTTATCATTAAGGCGAAGTGTTATACCATATGCTATCTTATTACACTATACACACTTGTATGCTACATTTATTCTAAACAATCCTATAAAATGGGTAATGTTATTCCCAAATGAACAAATGAAAAAACTAATACTCCTAGCTAGAAGTAGGTGGTAGTGATTAACCTAAATCTATCTGACTCCTGGACCTTCCTTTTTAAAGGTTTATGCTTTGGTTCTGATCCTTTTAAAATACAATATATCATCCTCTTCTCTCAGCATCACTGTCAACAAAGATCTAAGGTTCAGGAGCAGCAAACACGTGAAGCTGCTGCATTCTTCTCACCAGGGGCAGAGCCACTCTACACAAATGTCAGCAAGGCTTATACCGCAGACTGCTTCACTTGAGAGCGCGTGACAGGAATGATTTAGCATAAAAGCAGTCTCCAAACCCCAGCTACAAACAAGCCCCACAATGACAAGTGAGAATCTGCCGAACTGTTCAAAGCTTAATTCCACCAGGCTTCAGCAGAAAGGCTGCACACCAGCCCAAGTTCACAGACAAAAGCCTCCTCCTGGATTCTGCCTCCCTCGAATGAAACTCTCCCACACATGTTCAGCAGGCACATGAGCAATATTCATAACTCACCTGGCTTCCAGTGGACTGACTGGAGTCCTAGGCCTAGGAGTTCACGTCCCCCGGCCCCCTGCTCCTTTCACGCCTATTACCCACTTGGAGCCTGTCCTGCCCCATTCCTTTATGTACCCTGCATCTGTTTTCTGAAACAACTCACAATTGGACCATGATTTGTGCACATAGGTATAACTGAGAACTTTATCAGGGATATTCCCTTTCAATCAGTGACGGGATCTTCCTCCTATCAGGAATCAGACAGCAGTTTAAAAGCACTCCTAGGCCAGGCACAGCGGCTCATGCCTGTAATCCCAACACTTTCAGAGGCCAGGCAGGAGGATCACTTCAGCCAGGAGTTCAAGTCCACCCTGGGCAACATAGTGAGACCCTGTCTCTACAAAAAATTTTAAAATTAGCCAGGTGTGGTGCCTTGTGCCTGTAATCCCAGCTACATGGAAGGCTGAGGAGGGAGGATCAATTGAGCCCAGGAGGTCGAGGCTGAAGTAAGCTAGTAACTGTGCCACTGCACTTCTGCCTGGGTGACAGAGAAAGACCCTGTCTCAATCAATCAATCAATCAATCAATCAATGCATTCCTAAATCTTCAATGTCTCAAGCAGGCCATCCTGGACTCTCTCCAGTGACTGCACTCAGTTATTGCAAAACTAAAGGGAACAAGGCAGCAACATGCCATGTTAGAAACCTCAAGAAACAATGAGCCATTTACACCTACACAAAGAAATAATGCAAAAATCATAGTAGCTCAATTTTTCCCAAAATATTTCCGATGCAACATTAGAAATATGGGTCCTAGATTGGGTGCGGTGGCTCATGCCTGTAATCCTAGCACTTTGGGAGGCCGAGGCAGGCAGATCACCTGAGGTCGGGAGTTCAAGGCCAGCCTGACCAACATGGTGAAACCCCATCTCTACTAAAAATACAAAAATTAGCCCGGCATGGTGGTGCACACCTGTAATCCAGCTACTCAGGAGGCTGAGGGAGTAGAATCACTTGAACCTGGGAGGCGGAGGTTGTGATAAGCAGAGATCATGCCACTGCACTTCAGCTTGGGCGACAAAGCAAGACCGTGTCAAAAAAAAAAAGAAATATCAGTTCTATCAGATGCCGAGACCAAAAAAGTTTGTCCTCTTTGACTGCAGCTCTCAGACAGTCACAGTGCTGACAGACCCCCCACAAAGACACCCATAAGGAAACCTGTGTTAACTCTGCTTAACTCTGCATTTCCCAAAAATCATTTGACCATGGAAGCTTGTTTGTGGGAAGCTTGTTTGTATAACACATTTACATCATGTAAAACAGTGCTGTGTGGGACAACATATTAAGGAAGCATTATGATAGGCGGTTCCCTAAACATTATAGTGCAAATGTAAGTCAGTAAAACAAAAAATTACTGTGACCACATCAGAGAACCCGGGATGTGTGAAGGGGTGGCTGGAGTATGGTCACATTTATTGTCAAAATACACATATTTAATTTGATTATGTCACCTAAAAATAAAAAGAGACAGCGTAAATTAGAAGCAATTAAAACAACAAAAGATATTTGTAAATGAAGATAATCTAAAGGATTAAAACTAGGAAGACAAAAGAGAAGACTCAATCAAACTTTATAAAACTATAAAATGTACTGAAAAACAGAGAATAAGCTTTTTTTAAAGTATGTAAAAATGATGGTTTATGCCCATAATACCAGCACTTTGGGAGGCTGAGGCAGGAGGATCACTTGAGCCCAAGAGTTTGAGACCATCCTGGGCAATACAGAGAGAGACCTCATCTCTACCAAACATTGTAAAAAGTAGTTGGGTGTGGTGACACATGCCACAGGCCCCAGCTACGCAGGAGGTGGCTGAGGAGAGAGTTGAGGCTGCAGTGAGCCACGATTGTGACCCTGTACTCCAGCCTAGGCAACAGAGTAAGATGTCTCAAAAAGAAAAAGATGGCATGTTCATCAAATACTACAAAAAGTGGTTTTTTTAGACAAAAAATAGATTATTAGTAAACTTTTGAAAACCGTGTCACTGCTGCACTCACCCAGCAAATACTAAAATGGAATGAAGAATTTCAATCTGAAAGAGTAACCCAGTATCAGAATAGCACCATGCTGCACTGGAATCAAAAGTTCTCCAACCAAATGGTGGCTCCACCACTAACCAATTATAGGATCTGATGGCTTCTCAATGGCCTTTCACGGCAAAGCTGTGCCCAGGGTTCAATGCTGCAAACTGGGCCCCAAGAGGACTGTGGCTACCTTGAAAGGACCACAGGAAAAGTCCAGTCTTTCACTGAAACTGTTTTCAAGAAAATACATCCTTCCTAGCAGAAGTAGAAAAAGCCCTAAGGCTTCCCAACAGGACATAAATCCACACATGCCTACCTTATAGGACAGTTGTAAAGACAGGATTGCAAAACACAAGTAAAAATATTTTAAAAAATTGCTTAACTAAAATTTTCGTTTTCTTTTCCCCTAAAATTCAGTGTATTTATTTGGACATATGGATGTTCCTTGCGTTCTCGGTCACATATTAAAGGAATTGGCACTTTGGCTGCAAGAACAAATAAAAAACATCATAAATCCCACTGGTCTTTGATTTGGGTCTAGGTTCATAACTCAAGAACCATTCAGCAATAACGGCTTGAAACATTTATCTATCCTATGAAACTGCAATTAGTTAAGAGGCTGCTGATTCTAATAACTGTGACACCCGTAAGGGAGTGAGCGGAGAACTGTTAACTCTGGATGCCAAATTCAGAGCAAAGTATCTATTATCTCCTTCTCACTTTTGCAGTATCAATAAATAAAGTCGGGGGGGGAGAATTATATGAATAATATTAAATAAAAGTGCATACAGAACTGAGAAATAATTTCATGGAATTTGCCACTTAGTTCAATAAAATGCTCATAAAGAAAATAACCATTTACAGCAAAAGACTAGTTACACTGTTGCTGTTTAGAACATGAGAGCAAAATGAGTAACAATCAAATTCTCTGGTTTAAACTTAATTATCTTAAAACACGTTATTCTGTAAACTGACATCTATGCCTTGAAAAATCAAGGCAGAAAGTAAAATCATTTAGAAAGCCAGAAATTCCATCAATACATCCAGACAGATGTTTGCCTGTAGTTTTTGGTATCCAAAACCTTTTTTCCACACATCGCACAGATGCCTTTTTTGTAAGCACAGCCCTGGCAGTAATGAGAACCTGGTTGGTGCACAGAACTTTTACAAATTCTGCAAGTGGAGAACTTATTCTTTCCACAAATTCTGCAAGTGGAGAACTTATTCTTTCCATATGGATCAAATCTTGCTTTTTTTGAAGTCAAAGCTTTATTTTCATTCAGCTTTCTCCCACCACTTTCTGTGGTATTCCTAGCACCACCCTTCCATGTATCTGGAGTGGTAACAGTACCAAGTTTCTTTTCACATTTTTCGCACACCATCCTTCCCCACGATGGTTCCCCTACCCACAACAGCCTAAAATTTTCACTTTAAAAGATAGGGAGGGCCGGGCGCGGTGGCTCAAGCCTGTAATCCCAGCACTTTGGGAGGCCGAGACGGGCGGATCACGAGGTCAGGAGATCGAGACCATCCTGGCTAACATGGTGAGACCCCATCTCTACTAAAAAATACCAAAAAACTGGCTGGGTGAGGTGGCGGGCGCCTGTAGTCCCAGCTACTCGGGAGGCTGAGGCAGGAGAATGGCATAAACCCAGAAGGCGGAGCTTGCAGTGAGCTGAGATCCGGCCACTGCACTCCAGCCTGGGTGACAGAGCCAGACTCCGTCTCAAAAAAAAAAAAAAAGATAGGGAGAGGGTCCAGACCACAGCTTCTTTGAGGGGCATCGACGGGTTCACAGCCCATTCCACCTCAAAGAGGGCTGTCAGTATCCTGTTCCAAAGAGCACAGCAGGAGGCCGGGCACAGTGGCTCGTGCCTGTAATCCCAGCACTTTGGGAAGCAGAGATGGGAGGATCACCTGAGGTCAGGAGTTCAAGACCAGTCTGGGCAGTATGGTGAAACCCCATCTCTATAAAAATACAAAAATTAGCCAGGCATGGTGGCACACGCCTATAATCCCAGCTATTGGGGAGGCTGAGGCACAACAAGCACTTGAACCCAGGAGGCGGAAGTTACAGTAAGCCAAGAATGTACCACCACACTGCAGCCTGGATGACAGAGCGAGACTCTGTCTCAGAAAAAAGAAAACAAAAAACAAAGAGTACAAGAGCACAGCAGGAAGTGGAGATCTCAGTAATAAAGCAGGAATTACAAACTCAGGTGCCCAAAGAGCCAGGCAGGTAACGGCGATTAGTGAAGGCAGCCAGGTGTATGTCAAAAATGGTGGGTATGGGGGTGATGGGTATTTGCAGACAACATACTATCCTGTCTAAAGGAGACAGCCGTTACTCAGTCACTGGGAATGCTGCCAGATTTTCTGATTTTTTTTAAGCCCAAAATCCCAATTTTATGTGACATTAACCAACTTTTAAAAACATGTGGATCAGGCCGGGCACAGTAGTTCACGTCTGTAATCCCAGCACTTTGGGAGCCCAAGGCGGACGGATCACTTGGGGTCAGTTCTAGACTACCCTGGTCAACATGGTGAAACTCCATCTCTACTAAAAATTTTTTTAAAATTAGCCAGGTATGGTGGTGTGGGCCTATAATCCCAGCTACTCAGGAGACTGAGACAAGAGAATCACTTGAACCCAGGAGGTGGAGGATGCAGTGAGCCGAGATCACATGGCACTGCATTACAGCCTGGATGACAGAGCGAGACTCCGTCTCAAAAAAAAAAAAAGGAAAAAAAGAAATGTGAATAAAAGAAAATAAATCTGCAAAAAATGTAGCAAGCATTAAAGAGTCCATACTTATTACAGCAATTTTAAAAGAATAAAGGAAGGAGTTTTGGAGACAGGCTATAAATATGAAGTTAGTGGTTTTGAGCTTACTACTTTAAAATGAATCACATATTTGTCCAATACTAAACAGCTGTATCAGTTACTCCATAAACGTGTCCAGTAACTGGAGTGAGACTGTACAAGTGGCAGAAACCTAACAGGAATCCACTCTATGCGCATGTTTTATCTCTCTGTTCCATTACCAATATGCAAATAGCCAAAGAAAAAAGGCAAAATACAAAGCCTGAGCAATTATGAAAACTGAATAACCAGCACCAGGATAAGTGGGATCTAGCACAGTCCTGAACAAAACTGTGTAATTTCTTAAGAGGAGTCTCTGTGAGGCAGCAGAATGGCAGGGAGGGTCTGCTAGAACTTAGCCATTTGCCAGGCACAGGTGACAATTCTGTGAACTGCACCAAAGATGGCCTGATAATGCATTCTGCTTTGTCCACCAAGTGGAATAGCTATAGTCACTTGCCCATAAACCTGAGAAACTGCTATAATATCAACACGGAGACTGTGAAAGCCCTGGATGACTACAGAAACACTTCCAACTGAGCACACAAAACGTGTGTTCTTCACTCTGGCATATTTTAGGGACTGCTTTCTCCTTTGTTGTACATAAAAGCATAGTTGGCTATAGAAAAATTGATAAACTGACATACATGATTATTACTAATATTTTTATGGTACTTTCCATATAATAGAAGAGAAAAAGTCTATATGAATCTTGTTCCCCAAAATTAGGTTAAAACCACTAACCTGTCACTCTCTTAAGTCTTTCCATATCTTCACAGTTATCACTCTACATTCCATCCTCAACAACATCCTTCCCATTTCCTGCTGTCACCCTCAGCACCTTCAACATTATCCTCATGGGGCTGATTTCCAAACAAAGCTAGGAGCCCCTATCTTCCTCTTGAGTTTCAGTGCCACAGAGCCAACTCCAAACCGGGCCAATAACGACCAACAAAAATTTTTGAAATGCAAGAATTCACAGGGGGAACTACCACGTCATTAGAAAATCCAATTATTAAAAAAAGAAGATCTGCTACCTGGATTCTGTAAGAATCTGAGAAAATACTGAAAGAACCTGTTAAAGATTCTCAAGTTTCCAGGTCTACCTCGTAACTCAAATGAAGTCATCAAAAAGAATATACAAATGGACGGGACTACAGTCTTTCTTCCACTACAAAAATGCCCATCACCAAGTTACATTTAGATGTGCTCTTGGTCTTTCCAAGGGCTGACATAGCTAGCACCCATTTAAATTACCTCTCTCAAAGCGTGCTAACTGTAGAGCTGGGGACATGTCTTCTACCTAACAACATGGCATGCTCCACCATCTCACACAGAATAACTGGAAAGAAACAAGAGGTGGGATAACCCCCATGCTAGGAAAACAAAAGCAAAACACCATCTCATTTTACAGATGAAAGGAAGGTGCCCAGTCAGTAACTTACAGGACTCCTTGTTTGAAAATTAGAACCGAGGGCTGGACACAGTGACTCATGCCTTTAATCCCAGCACTTTGGGAGGCTGGGGCGGGGGGGGGGGGGGGGGGGGATCACAACATCAGGAGTTTGAGACCAGCCTGGCCAATATGGTGAAACCCCATCTCTACTAAAAATACAAAAATTAGCCAGGGATAGTGGCAGACGCCTGTCGTTCCAGCTACTAGGGAGGCTGAGGCAGGAGGGTGCAGCGAGCCAAGATTGAGCCACTGCACTCCAGCCTGGGTGACAAAGCAAGACTCTGTCTCAAAAAAAACAAGAAAGAAAGAAAGAAAGAAAAAGAGAAAATTAGAACACAGGCCAAAGTGCAGTGGCTCATGCCTGTAATCCTAGCATTTCAGGAGGCCAAGGCAGGCAGATCACTTGAGCCCAGCAGTTCAAGACCAGCCAAGACAACATAGCAAAACCCCATTTCTATAAAATATACAATAATCAGGTGGGCATGGTGGCACACGCCTGTAGTCCTAGCTACTCAGGAGGCTGAGGTGGGAAGAGCACCTAAGCCTGGGAGGTCAAGGCTGCAGTGAGCCATGACTGTGCCACTGCATTCCAGCCTGGGTGACAGAGGGAGACCCTGTCAAAAAAAAAAAAAGGGGGGGGGGGGACTAGAACAGAGCAGTTAGTCTCCTCAACAGCAAATGTATTGTCTGTCCAATACATCATAACTCTTTGTAAACAATCCCTTCATAAATACTGGTATTGGTCTCATTTTTATATTTCAGCATTGTGACATGGTGTTTCTCATTAACACATTACTGTGCTTTTTTTTTTTTTTTTTTTTTTTTTTTTTTTTTTTCGGGGGGGGGAGGGATGGAGTCTCACTCTGCCAGCCAGGCTGGAGTGCAATGGCGCGATCTCTGCTCACTGCAACCTCCACCTCCCGGGTTCAAGCAATTCTCCTGCCCTCAGCCTCTTTAGTAGCTGAGGCACATGCCACCACACCCAGCTAATTTCTGTTTGTTTTAGTAGAGACAGGGTTTCACCATGTTGGCCAGGCTGATCTCCTGACCTCAAGTGATCCTCCTGCCTCGGCCTCCCAAAGTGCTGAGATTATAGGCACAAACCACCGTGCCCGGCCACATTTCTTAATTTTTTCTTTCTTTTCTTTTTTTTTTTTTTTTTTTTTTTGAGACAGTCTCGCTCTGTTGCCCAGGCTGGAGGCTGGAGTGCAGTGGTGCAATCTCAGCTCGCTGCAAGCTCTGCCTCCCGGGTTCACGTCATTCTCCTGCCTCAGCCTCCCAACTAGCTAGCTGGGACTATAGGCACCCGCCACCACGCCCGGCTAATTTTCTGTATTTTTAGTAGACACAGGGTTTCACCATGTTAGCCAGAATGGTCTCAATCTCCTGACCTCATGATCCGCCCGCCGCGGCCTTCCAAAGTGCTGGGATTACAGGCGTGAGCCACCACTCCCAGCCATTTCTTAATTTTTAAGTGTAAAAACACTTAAAAATTTTAAATAAAAAATACTCATTTTTAAGAATTTTAAAAAGACAAATTTGGCCAGGTGTGGTGGCTCACACCTGTAAACCCACATCATTTTGGGAGGCCAAGGCGGGAGGACTGCTTGAGCCTGAGAGTTTTTGTTGTTGTTGCTGTTGTTGTTGTTGTTGTTATTTTGAGATGGAGTCTCGCTCTGTCGCCCAGGCTGGAGTGCAGTGGCGAGATCTCGGCTCACTGCAAACTCCGCCTCCCAGGCTCACGCCATTCTCCTGCCTCAGCCTCCCAAGTAGCTGGGACTACAAGCGCCCACCACCACGCCCGGCTAATTTTTTGTATTTTTAGTAGAGACGGGGTGAGCCCACGAGTTCAAAACCAGCCTGGGTAACATAGTGGGACCCTATCTCTACCAGAAAAAAAAAAAAGTTGCCAAAAAAAAAAAAATAGCCGGGCGTAGTGGCACATGCCTGTAGTCCCAGCTACTAGGGAAGTTGAGGTGTGGGAATGGTTTGAGCCCAGGTGGTCACGGCTGCAGGGAGCAATGATGGTGTTACTGCACTCTAGCCTGGGTAACAAAATGAGACCCTGTGTCAAAGGGAAAATAACAGACAAATTTATGTCTTTCTTCATTTGACTTATATCATCCCGTCTTGGGACTCTTATCCAAGCCCAGACTAGAAGACTGTGTCTTTAAAGAAAAGACCATCCACCAAACTCTACTACTGTGCTGGCAACTTAAAGCTAGGCTAATATAAAATACTGCCACAAATTCATACAGTGGAACAAGCCCTTGAAGTTTCAAAGGTAACATGCATGGAGAAAAAAATAAAATTTGGTTAGTTCTCTAAAGATTTCAAAATTCAGTCCATTTCACACCATAATGTGTAGTCTTTTCTCCATAAAAGAAAATAGCCTTCTAATACCTAAATTGAAAGCTGTGGTCTACACTTTAAAATAGACTGAGGACTTCCCTGGATCTTTACACAGTAAGATTAGGCCCATATGGAGTACATTTTGCTTATAGTTAATTACAATGTTTGACATGATAGCTTTTTTGCTGCTTCTTTTCTATAAATGTTTTACATTCCCTAAATCTGTATTTTAAAATGAAACTATTTTCCCTTTTGCATTTTTATACATCAAATACCTATGATTTTACAGCAGTGCTTTGTGTTCTAGAATTCTCAACAATAACCATCATATAGCAAGTTTTGAAAGAAACAAAATAATTCTGCAGTGAAAGCGCCACGTAAAAAGATAAAGGCAAATATGAATACAAAAAGGACAGAGAAAAAAGGGGGAAAATGTCCAGTCAAATAAAAGACTGCAGAGAGATTGAGACTCCCACCTTGAGTCTAGACTACTGATAGTGTGAAGTTAATGGAGTTTCCTGGTTCCAGGCAGAAATAACTGCAATCCTCTTAGGAAAAAAGAATCATACATTTAGATCCAGAATTATTCCACAAATTAAGATCAAGTCTAAGCATACAAACAAAGATCACTGTGCCTACCAGGGAAAAAAGCCAACACCGCAGAGAGACAGCAGAAATAACGAACAAATTGTTCAGAACAGCCCCTGAGGTAGGACCACCAATACTGAATTGTCTTATTCTGTCATCAAGGAATAAGAAATGTTTAAAGAAATAAAAAATGGAATCACTAAGACAACCAAAGAAAAATAAACTATTTGGAATGTCCAGTCCAACCTGAAGGGAGAGGTGAACTCAAAAAGAAATATTATCATTATTAAACTAAAAACTCAGTGAAAGAGTTAAATAAGAGAAGCAGTTAACCAGTATTAACAAGCAAGAGAAGTAGTTAACCAGCAGATAATATTTAGGACATTAACATAGTACAGTACAGAAATACAATGAGATTGAAAGTCTGAAAGGTAAGTTAAGCAACACTGAGGATAGAATACCCAACATTTTAAGACAGAATCTAATCAGTCCAGGAACAATGAGAAACAAAAAAAAACTAAATAAATTAGTAAAAATCTACCAAAATTAAAATTAAAACATTTATTCATTAAAAGATACTGTAAATAAGACAGACAAAATAGTGAAAAGAATGGCCACAACTGGAGCAAATAATTCAACAAATATAACTGGCATAGTTTTGGTATCCAGAATAAATAAAGAATTCCAAATAGGGCCGGGCACGGTGGCTCAAGCCTGTAATCCCAGCACTTTGGGAGGCCGAGATGGGCGGATCACGAGGTCAGGAGATCGAGACCATCCTGGCTAACACGGTGAAACCCCGTCTCTACTAAAAAATACAGAAAACTAGCCGGGAGAGGTGGCGGGCGCCTGTAGTCCCAGCTACACGGGAGGCTGAGGCAGGAGAATGGCGGGAACCCGGGAGGCGGAGGTTGCAGTGAGCTGAGATCTGGCCACTGCACTCCAGCCTGGGCGACAGAGCGAGACTCCGTCTCAAAAAAAAAAAAAAAGATTTCCAAATAAAGAAAAGGCCAAACAATCTAATAGAAAAATAGAGGACAGTTCATAAAGACAGGAATATGAATGGCCGATAAAGACATGAAAAGATATTCTAAGCCATTTTTAATCAGAGAGGTGCAAATTCACATGACATATTTTACAGGCACAGGAATGACATCAAGTGGTAATACGTTAAGTGTAAAGACTGGATCAGCATGAAGAAGCTTTTAAAGCTGTTGGAAATGTCCACTGACTAGACTGGTGATGGCTGCATGAAAATCACTGAAGTATACACTTAAAATGGGTGAATTTTGTATTATATAAATTATAGCTCAATAAAGCTGTCTTAATAATGACTATAAGCTGGGCACAGTAGCACACGCCTATAATCCTAATACTTTGGAAGGCTGAGGCAGGCGGTCACTCGAGCCCAGGAGTTTGAGATAAGCCTGGGCACCATGGTGAAACACCGTCTTGACAAAAAATATAAAAATTAGTCGAGTATGATGGTGCAAGCGTGTGGTCCCTGCTACTCAGGAGGCTGAGGTGGGAGGATCACTTGAGCCCAGGAATCTGAGGTTACAGTGAGCCAAGATCACACCATTGTACTCCAGCCTGGTTGACAGGGCAAGACCCTGTCTCAAAAAAAACAAAAATGATACGCAGCGCTAAAGGAATATAAAGTGATACAAACTCTTATAGAAAAGCAGTATCTGGTAAAGTTAAACACTCTATGAGCCAGCATTTCCATTCCTACGTAAATACTTTCAAGAAACTTTTACATGTGTAGACCAGGTACCATGTATGAGATGTGTTCATAGCAGCAATATTTATTTTTTAAAAAAAGAAAGAAAATGTTCACTGGCAGCAGAATAAAAAGAGTTGTATATTCACAAAGTAAAATATTATACAGCAAAGAAAATGAATGAACATTACAATAGCTTACCAAATGGTATGTATCAACTGGGAAATACTGTTGGGTAAAAAATATCCAAGTCCCAGAAAACTACAGTGATACTATTTTTAATAAGGTCAAAAGTACGCCAAACTAAACATATTGTGTTAAAATATGTGCATGCCTCAGAAAACTGTTTTTTACAAAGTAAGAAATCAAACACAAAATTCAGGCCACCCCAGAGTGATGGCAGTGGCATAGCAGGAAAGGACTACAAGAGAGTGGGCCCTGAGCAGTGTTGTTAATGTTGCAGTTGTTGACTGCTGGGTGAGTTTGGAATACTCAAAATCATTGTGCTTTAAAACTTAAATATGTTGCACATATATAATCAAATACCACATTGCAACAAGCTCATTTTTTCTTTTTTATGACAGAGTCTTGCTCTGTCCCCCAGGCTGAAGTGCAATGGCACGATCTTGGCGCACTGCAACCTCCGCCTCCCGGGTTCAAGCGATTCTTCCGCCTCAGCCTCCCAAGCAGCGGAGATTACAGGCACCTGCCATCATGCCCAGCTAATTCTGGGGTTTTTTTTTTTTTTTTTTGGAGAGACGGGGTTTCACTGTGTTGGCCAGGCTGGTCTTGAACTCCTGACCCGCCTCAGCTTCCCACAGTGCTGGGATTACAGGCATGAGCCACTGCACCCAGCGATTTTTTTTAAGGTGTGCAGTTTTATTCAACTGGTCTCAAGTCAGTGTACAGGTAAGCCCTGGCTGCCTACACCCACTCCCAAAGAGACCAGAAGCCTTCATGTATCTCAAGTTGGGGGACAAAAAAGGGGGGCCACGAAGGCTGATCATTCAAAATAAAACAAAATAAAAAAGTATTAAGGCAAAGATTTTAAAAATTTTGCATTACATAATTTACACAAAACCTCCCCTGTGTGGACTTAGGACAGGACTGGGCCATTCTCCTTAGAGAGAAGTGGGGTGGCTTTTAGAAGGGCAAACAACTTCCTGTAACAATGCATCTCACGATAGTTGGAATGACTATTAAAAAAAAAAAAAAAAAAACAATGTACAAACAAGAAACAAAGTCCTCGGCCACATTGTAGAACTTTGGGGGATGCTCGCTCCAACCAACTGCTGTCAACCCCCCGTTCCAGTTTTTAAATCCTGATTCAAACCACAAAAACACAAAAACAAAAACAAATCAAAACAAAAACTAATAAAGCCATGCCAATCTCATCTTCTTTTCTGCACGAGTTAGGTTTTGTCAAGAAAGGGTGTAACGCAACTAAGTCACAGTCTGCCTAGAAGCATTTGGAGGATGGACGATGGAGCCAGACTCATCATACTCCTGCTTGCTGATCCACACCTGCTGGAAGGTGAACAGCGAGGCCAGGATGCAGCCACCTATCCACACAGAGTGCTTGTGCTCGGGAGGAGCAATGGTCTTGATCTTCATCGTGCTGGGTGCCAGGGCGGTGACCTCCCTCTGCACCCCGCTGGCAACACTAGCGTACATGGTGGTGCCGCCGGACAGCACTGTGTTCGCGTACGGTCTTTGTGGATATCCACGTCACATTTCATAATGGAGTTGAAGGTAGTTTCATGGATGCCACAGGATTCTATGCCCAGGAAGGAAAGCTGGAAGAGTGCCTCGGGGCAGCAGACCCGCTCGTTGCCAATGGTGATGACCTGGCTGTCAGGCAGCTCGCAGCTCTTCTCCAGGAGGAGCTGGAAGCCACCATGACCATTTCCTGCTCGACGTCCAGAGCAACACAGCACAGCTTCTCCTTGATGTCATGCATGAAATCCCACTCAGCCGTGGTGGTGAAGCTATAGCCGCGCTCGGTGAAGATCTTCATGAGGTAGTCAGTCAGGTCCCGGCCAGCCAGGTCCAGACACAGGATGGCGTCGGGGAGGGCATACCCCTCTTAGATGGGCACACTGTGGGTGACCCCATCACCGGAGTCCATCATGATACCAGTGGTACAGCCACAGGTATACAGGGACAGCACGGCCTGGATGGCCATGTACATGGCTGGGGTGTTGAAGGTCTCAAACATGATCTGGGTCATCTTCTTGCGGCTGGCCTTGGGGTTCAGGGGGGCCTCGGTCACAGCATGGGGTGCTCCACAGGAGCCACACGCAGCTCCCTATAGAAGGTGTGGTGCCAGGTCTTCTCCATGCCATCCCAGTTGGTGACGATGCCATGCTTGATGTGGCACTTCAGGGTCAGGATGCCTCTCTTGCTCTGGGCCTTGTCGCCCACATGGGAGTCCTTCTGACCCATGCCCATCATCACGCCCTGGTGCTTGGGGTGCCACACGATGGAGGGGAAGACAGCCCAGGGGGCATCGTCGCCTGCAAAGCCACCGTTGCACATGCCGGAGCCATTGTTGACGATGGGCACAGCAATATCATCGTCTATGGTAAGCTGGCAGCAGGTGTGGACAAGCGGCAGAGAAGCGAGGGCGAGGGTCTGTGCTCACGGGGCAGACGTGGTCTTGGCCAACAAGATGATTTTTAAAATCATGACAAAGAGACTATCAGCCAGACGCGGTGGCTCATGCTGTAATCTCAGCACTTTGGGAGGCCAAGGCAGGCAGATCGCTTGAGCTCAGGAGTTCGAGATCAGCCTGGGCAACCTGGCAAAACCCTGCCTCTACAAAAAATACAATTAGCTGGCCATGGTGGTGCATGCCTGTAGTCCCAGCTTTTTGGGAGAATGACGCACCAGAACTGCTTGAATCCAGAAGACGGAGGTTGCAGTGAGCCGAGATTGTACCACTGCACTCCAGTCTAGGTGACAGAGCAAGACTCTGTCTTTAAAAAAAAAAAAAAAAAAAAAAAAAGGACTACCTCTTGAGTCATATCCCATGAGGTCACTTCTGTCCTGGCACCGCACACGGCAGGATCTTACTGACAAGAAGATAGTGGTATATTTCTTAAAAACAGCAGAAACATTTTCTTAAGCAGTGACTCCTAAACAAACATTCTTCATGGCTCTGACAGATGTCAAAAAGTATAAATCACAGGGCTGCAGGCTGGACAAACTTAAAATGGCAATCGCAGAACAGAGTTCTTCACAATTCTCTCGATCAGAATCAGCTGGTGAGTAACTAGCTCATTAAGGCCTGGAGACTTCTGGCTTGCTTTGCTTTAGTACTGCCACCTGCTGCAGCTAACGCTGACTCAGTACATACCAGGGAGCAGGCCCCGTACGAGGTGTTTTATTTATGTCACCTCATTTTTCCTGCCAGCTAAACACTACTATCAACTATTATCAACACTGTTTTATAAATGAGGGGACCGCAGCAAAGACAGATAACTTGCCAAGACCTCACAGCTCATAATCACAGGGCCGGGGTTCAAGCGTGAGAATGAAAATTCTAACCCATGCTGGCTCTATTGTTTCGAAGCCACGTGGCCAAACGATAAAACCAGAAAGTCAACTCTCACTACACACTTTTTATATAATCAGAAAGGGAGAAACTTCCCTCTATCTCCCAATACCTAGGAAAATCAGTAATTTGGTAACTATATTTCCTATTTTTTTTAAAACACTCCCTGTCAGGAAGATGTTTTAAAAAATACTGGTATAGAGGAAGTACAGGATATACTTACAGATATGCATTGTCTTTTTTAAAAAAACAGACTAAACAGAAATATTAATTTTATTTTAAATATCTACGTGTGGCTCTTGTAGAAAATCCTAAAGGGGACTCAAACCATATGACGCCCCTCTTTAAAGGAGACCAATTATCTCAACATTTACTAAAACAGTCATATCCCATGCTCAGAACCTGTCATTTTTACATACGAAAAATTTAAAACACAATAATCTATACTACTTTACGGCCAGACACAGTGGCTCACGCCTGTAATCCCAGCACTTTGGGAGGCCGAGGCAAACAGATCACCTAAGGTCAGGAGTTCAAGAACAGCCTGGCCAGCATGGTGAAACATCTCTACTAAAATGAAATATAAAAATTAGCCAGGCGTGGTGGTGGGCGCCTATAATCCCAGCTACTACAGAGGCTGAGGCAGGAGAATCCCTTGAACTCAGGAGGCAGAGGTTGCAATGAGCTGAGATCGCGCCATTGCACTATAGTTTAGGCGACAAGAGCAAAACTCTGCCTCCATAAAAAAGAAAAAAAAAAAAAGAAAAGAATAATCTGTACTACTTTATTCACATTTTCTAGACTATTAAGCCCCTTGACAAATTCAACTTTTCTTTTTTTTTTTTTTTTGAGACAGAGTCTTGCTCTGTCGCCCAGGCTGGAGTGCAGTGGCGCGATCTCGGCTCACTGCAAGCTCCGCCTCCCGGGTTCACGCCATTCTCCTGCCTCACCCTCTCAAGTAGCTGGGACTACAGGTGCCCGCTACCATGCCCGGCTAATTTTTTGTATTTTTTGAGGACAGATGGGGTTTCACCGTGTTAGCCAGGATGGTCTCAATTTCCTGACCTTGTGATGCACCCGCCTCGGCCTCCCAGACGGCTGGGATTACAGGCATGAGCCACCGCGCCCAGCCAACAAATTCAAGTCTTTAAATTGTATATAATACAGTATAACACAGCATTTCAAAGTCATCGTGGCTTATAATAAACTTTTATGGCAGAGACTGCCTAAGTACTCAGGATCTAGTTTCACCTTCCTTAATAACAAACCACATTTAATAGAAAGAGCAATATAGCTAAATGAAAACTGCATTTCCAGCCTCTCTTACAGCTAAGGATGGTCATAGTACAGGGTTCTGGCCAACGAAAGGTGAGCAGTCATCACTGAGTAGGGCTTCCAGGAGAGAGCTTGGAAGGGCTACCTCAGCAGGCACAAGCCCTTTGTGCCCTTCAGTCTCACTCCCTCTTCCTTCCATAAGACATTCAGACACAATTATTGGGCTCAGGCATCTACCAGGAGAACATGAAGGTAAAGATCTTATCATAGGACGGCACAGTGGCTCACGCCTATAATCCCAGCACTTTGGGAGGCCGAGGCGGCTGGATTACCTGAGGTCAGGAGTTCGAGACCAGCCTGGCCAACATGGTGAAGCCCCATCTCTACTAAAAATACAAAAATTAGCCAGGCGTGGTGGTACACGCCTGTAATCCCAGGAGGCTGAGGCAAGAGAATTACTTGAGCCAGGGAGGCGGAGATTGCAGTAAGCCAAGATCATGCCACTGCACTCCAGCCTGGCCGACAGAGTGAGGCTTCATCTTTTAAAAAAAAAAAAAGATCTCACCGTAAAGAAAGCAGAAGAATTGAGGAGTATGGGTCTATAAGGACATCATAGACCAACACAATGGCCCTAGCCTAGGCTACTTACCTCAAATTTTTACACAAAAGAAAACTAAATGCCCACTTTGTTTCTGCCACTGATTCTGAGGTCTTTATTACCGGCAGCAGAATAATGTCTGATATATTTCTTCGTTAATAAACAAATCCACAGATCCCCACTTCCCCCACTGACTAGTGGATTAAAATAAGAAAAAAACATAACAGAGTCTACAACACTAATGTGACCCAACAAAAGGAAAAGTGAATACCACTTAATTTTTGAATGGTAGCCAAGTATAGGCTGTACTTGAGCCTTTTCTTAACCACTAATACCTGGAAAATTTCAGTTTAAATAAAGAATATACCTGTTCTTCCCAATTCCTCTATACCACTCTGTGATTTTTCCTTCAGTTTCTCCCAGTTGTTTGTTTTCTCCACCTTGCTTCATTTTCTCTACAGCTGCTATTTCTTAAAGCAATGTCAGATTTAACACATTCTCGTAACACATGGCAGAGGGCTGGTGCTATTGAGTTTCCCTTTTATTCTTCATAAAGAAAAACAGCCTAAGGTATTTCTAGTGGCCTCATTTTCATTCTTCATTCTTCACAGAATAAAATTCTGGATCATACACATAGGCACATTATTCCTTCAATGGAAAAGGAAAACTAACAATAATTTTCCTGAATATTAAACCATACTTCATCGTTACAGGACATTTGGAAAGTAAACTTTAAAATATCAAACATATAAATCTGCAAAGAAGAGAAAACCATTTCATCACTTTAGTGGCATCTTTCTCTTAAAAACTTGTTGTAACTAGCATATATTTAGAATCAGACTCCTGGCATTCATGACTCTAACTCTGCACCAGTGACCCCCAAAAGCCCACTGACAGCTGGTGACTTATTTTGAGGAAACCATACTAGGATTCTGGGGTGTGGGAAGCAGCTCCACGATCTCCCTCATCTCAGCCAGACCTGCTGCTCTCTACCCTTGGGCAAGTGGATGAATTATGATGGAGATTGTAAGCAATACTGGAAATCCAGAGTGGGCATTCCAAAATCTTGGAGATATATCTATACACGGTTATCCTGGTTTCCTCACACACCATTGTATTACAAACATTTTCTTAACATTTACTTTATTGTACATATTACTTCATGGCTTTAACAATTTGTATCTGTACTTCTCCTTTGTGACATGTAAGTTGTTTTACTTTTTTTGCTGTAGTAAGAAAAACACTAAAAAAAAAAAATTTGGTACAGAAACATTGCCCCATATTTTTGATCATCTGCAAAACAGATTCTAGGAGAAGTTACAGATGAATGGTTCCTTTCTGACAAGAATTACCTGAATCTTTCTACTTTATTTCTAAATTCCCCCTAGGAAAAAATCATAGGCTTTTATATCTCACAAAATTATAATAAAGATAAAATCTAAATTATCTTCACATTCCTTTTTATGAAATGGAAAATGGCAGGCCCAAAGCAGGAACTGGGCTTCCAACAGATGCACCTTATCAAAGCCCTTCTGTAAATCTGTAGGCAAGGCTGGGTTGCAGGGGAAATGCCCTTCTGAACGGCAGAGGCCTCAACAGACACCAATCCAAGACAAGAAGAGCTACAGAGTATACAGTGTTCAAGCTCTAACCATCCTTCCTGGTGACTATCTGAAAGAGTAGAGAGAGAATAGGAAAGGGGGGGGGGGGTCTCCCAGCTCTGCCACTAAGTAGGAGTCATCTAGGATAAACCCTAACATTCAGTCTGAGCTTCCTCATCTATCAATGTGTTGACTATCATACCAGATGATCTCCAAAATTCTTTCCAGCTGAAATTGTCAATGACTTTATATTCACCAGCCAAATTCAGCACTAAAACTCTCACTTTTCACCTGAGTTTCATGTTCTTTCTCCTTCAGTAATTCTCACTGCTGTGTCCCTAATACTTTCCCACAGAAATCTGCCCCTCAAGGCATGCCAATCATCCCAAATTCACAAAATAGGCTCAGCTTCCTCACCCCTCACCTTGCTCACCATGCCTAAGGTCCATAATGCCCTAATGCCCTGTATTCCCACTACAATCTTGTGGACTATGCCAGTGCGCAGTAATCTTCACCTCTTTACACTCCTACTGTGCATAGTAATCGTGCCATGCACCAGGCTTCCACCCATATACTGTGTGTTGTTTATTCCTCAGGGAAACCATTCATGCCTCTCAAGCTAACCAGTGAGCTCCTTGCACTGGCCAACACCCACCATTGCTGACACGTCTCACAACCCCACTGATCACTGAGAGTGGTCCTCCACACATGTTTGTTGATTTATCAATTTACTAGTTTATTAAACATTTAAGTATATTTCAACTGCAAAGTTTAACAGTCGAGAGGTAGAGAAGAGTGAAAAGAGAAATGACCAATTCCACTCACATCCTATCCAACTCGATTTTTCTTTTTTTTTAGACCAAGTTTCAATCTTGTTGCCCAGGCTGGAGTGCAATGGCACGATCTCGGCTCACTGCAACCTCCGCTTCCCAGGTCCAAACAATTCTCCTGACACAGCCTCCTCAGTAGCTGGGATTACAGGCACGTGCCACCACGCCCAGCTAATTTTATGTTTTTAGTAGAGACGAGGTGTCTCCACATTGGCCAGGCTGGTCTCGAACTCCTGACCTCAGGTGATCTGCCCACCTCAGCCTCCCAAAGTACTGGGATCACAGGCACGAGCCACCATACCTGGCCCCAACCCAGCCCAAATTTTTAAACTATGTCTGACAGAATATCAGATAGTCTCTATGTGAACATTCCAAGGTCAGTATTTCCTTACCTCAAGTGGCAGCCCAATCTGCTCTGGGGCAGATGTATTCCTTAGAAACTTATTCCAGAGATGGCCCGGCACAGTGGCTCACACCTGTAATCCCAGCACTTTGGGAGGCCGAGGCGGGTAGATCACAAGGTCAGGAGATCGAGACCACCCTGGCTAACACAGTGAAACCCCGTCTCTACTAAAAATACAAAAAATTAGCCAGGTGTGGTGGCAGGCGCCTGTAGTCCCAGCTAATCGGGAGGCTGAGGCAAGGGAATGGCGTGAACCTGGGAGGCGGAGCTTGCAGTGAGCCGAGGTCGTGCCACTGCACTCCAGCCTGGGGGACAGAGCGAGACTCCATTTCAAAAAAACAACAACAACAAAGAAACTTATTCCAGAGACAGACTGAATTTTCCCACAGCGATCCCACCTAACCTTCTTACTTGCACCATTCTCAGGGGCAACAACCACATGGGCTTTAACTGCTCTTCCAACAACTCCTGCACCATCCCAGCTGTGCAGCTCTGGCAACGCTCCTCTGAAATCACAGTTTCCAGAACTAACGGCAACATTCTGGATGCAATGTGACCAGTAAAGCTGTCCTTCCATCACCTCCCGTCTGGATGACAACTTTTGGGGTCATGAGAGCTGACCTGCTTCACTAAAGAGCAGCCATAACATGCTAGCAGATAAATGAGTTGTGATTACCTAGAAGCCTTATTTCACAGAACTAAAACCTGAAAGTCACAATCCTACAAGCCAATAACTCTCTCTCTGCGTCAAAATCTGTCTAGGATGACATGTTTGTCTTGGATGTGAAATTTAGGCAGTTTGTGTTCTGGCTTTGAACGATTTGTTATTTGAAAATAAATGATATCCTGACATGATAAAAATACAAAACGGAAAGGAATTCTCCTGGTGACTCAAACCGTTTAAACTGTTTTACCTCATTTGGAAACCCACCGTCTCAAATAAATTTGCTGTCCAAGAGCACCATCTGGTGGATAAAGGTATTTAAGCTACTCCATTGAGGGAAGAGGGAAAAAAGTCTATAGGTTAAATGCCACTATGCCTAACACCTTGGTGTGAAAAGATTCCCATGACTCACCAACAGGTTTCTTATAAAGGAGCCCCTGATTTGACAAAATTCTAATACAAAAGAAATCTGGAACTGACAAAAATTCACTGTTATTGAATTTAGTTCATCTTCTTAAAGAAATATTGCTTATCATAAAGTAAACATTTCTGACGCGGAAGGAACGAGAGACAGCAGTTAATTCAATTTCTTCCCCTTGTAGATGAAGACTATGAGGAAAAGAAAGCTTTCCCGAAAGTCACAGATAGGAATGGCAAACATTGATTATATACGAAAACAGGTCAAATATTCTGTGCTGTTTAATAACGCCTTCTATCTCAAGAAGCTGCTGAAGAAAGGCAGAAAATGGGGCAATGGGTGTCTGTGCAAGGTGCCTCTCTCTCAGGTTAGCAGTGATCGGGCCACCTACTGCGGACTGTGCCCTGCCCCACACTGACCAAAACAAGACCAGGAGCTGTCATACTCTCCCTCCTCCACCCACTCACACCCTTCATGTTAGAGTTATCTGCTTTCCTCTACCTGTGAAAACCATCCTGCCAATAAAAACAATAAAAATAAGATAAATTTTCTTTTTTTTTTTCTTTTGAGATGGAGTTTCACTCTGTCGCCCAGGCTGGAGTGCAGTGGTGCGATCTCAGCTCATTGCAACCTCCGCCTCCCAGGTTCAAGTGATTCTCCTGCCTCAGTCTCCCCAGTAGCTGGGACTACAGGTCCCTGCCACCATGCCTGGCTAATTGTTTGTATTTTTAACAGAGACAGGGTTTCACCATGTTGGCCAGGCTGCTCTCGAACTCCTGACCTCAGGTGATCCACCCACCCCAGCCTCCCAAAGAGCTGGGATCACAGGCATAAGCCACCGTGCCCAGCCAAGTAAGACACATTTTCAATCATCTTGTTGAAGAACATCTATCATCGTAGGAAAGCATTCACAACGGGTCAAACGGAAGGGGGATAAAACTATGTTCACTGTACCACAAAAATTGTTTTTACATGCAATTATGTAGCATTCGTAGGAAAAAAACGGTGGAAGAAAATATACAAAACAGTTTTGACAGCTGCTTTCTCTGAATGCCAGGATTGAGTGATTTTCATTTTCTCTCCTATGTAATACCTTCCCATATTTTTCATATGTAATATTTATATTAACAAAAAGGTAACTTTTACCTTAAAGGGGTGTAATTTATACTTACAGATTACAAAGAAAACTAAAAACAGAAAATGGAAAGAGGACACCAACCACCCATCCACCTAGTACAAGCATAGCAAAAAAAAAAAAAAAAATTTTCCCCAGCTCAAGGAGAAATATATCATATAAGACATTTTTTTTTTTATTTTAAGATTCTCCACAAAAAATCTTAATATTACAGGCACAATGGCTCATGCCTGTAATCCCATAACTGTCAGAGGTGGAGGCAGGAAGATCACTTGAAGCCAGGAATTTGAGATCGGCCTGGGCAATATAGTGAAATCCCATCTCTACAAAAAATACAAAAAACTAGCTGGGCATGGAGAAGCACACGTATAGTCCCAGCTACTCAGCAGGCTGAGATGGAAGGATCACCTGATCCCAGGAGGTGGAGATTGCAGTGAGCTGTGATTGTGACACTGCACTGCAGCCTGCGCAATGGAGTGAGACCTTGTCTTAAAAGCGAGAGAGAAATAAAAAAAAAAGATTTGCACATTTTTCAAACTGTTTTAAATTTTATATCACTTTTCCATTAATAAATACCTGAAGATAACAAAAGCAATAGGCTAGCAAATTAATATTAAGAAAATCTTGGCGGTACAATTTCTTTAAAATATGTTCTATATTTTGAGATGCAGAGACATGAGCTCATACGTTGTCCACTTGCAAAATTTTGCCTGGTTGATAAGACAAAACACAGGACATGATGTGCCCCAAAGAACTCCATGGCTTCCAGTTTGAGAACCACTGTCTCTGAAGGTGATTCATTCTTTGAGACATATCAGGAATGCAGTCACCTGAAGGCCAATAAATAAAGATAGAACAGTTACCTTGCCCTAAGATCTCTGCATCATCTATGTGCAATAGATAACTTCAGAGAAGTCATCTTTTGCTAAGTATCTTACAGAAGCACTTGTCAAGGTGTTTTCTGAGGACCACCAGGAGACACACAGACCCTGTCAGAGGGTCTGTGACATCAAAACTATTTTCAAAATTATACCAGAACATTAGTATTTGCCATTTTCACTCTCATGAGTATAGAGTTTTCCAGAAGCTATAGGACATATGACCTTATAACAGATTAAATGTAAAAGTTGATATAAAAATCCAGCAATCTTTTTTTTTTTTTTTTGAGATGGAGTCTCACTCTGGTTGCCCAGGCTGGAGTGCAATGGCATGATCTCAGCTCACTGCAACCTCTGCCTCTCAGGTTAGAGCAATTCTCCTGCTCTCGGGTAGCTGGAACTACAGGTGCACACCATCATGCCTGGCTAATTTTTTTGTACTTTTAGTAGAGACAGGGTTTCACCATGTTGGCCAGGCTGGTCTCGAACCCTTGACCTCAGGTGATCCACCCGCCTTGGCCTCCCAAAGTGCTGGGATTATGGGCATGAGCCACCATACTCGGCCACAATCTTCTATTAAGCTAGATATAAGAGATTCGAAAAATGTAAAATAATGTGACTCTTCTTACTAATTTTTTAATTGTGAAAACAGAGTCACCTTTTCTTTTTCTGTCTGCTCCCCTCCATTCTATAGTCACCTTGTATAAAATAATGTATGTTGATATGTAATGGATTGTTTTAATGAATTAACTATTTTTTTAAATATTCTCTTAATTTCCTTTTTTTTTGAGACGGAGTCTTGCATGAGCCACCGTGCCTGGCCTGAATTTCTAATACAATAAAAAAGAATAGATATAACCTCCTCAAATGAAAGTTATTTGAGGTTCACAGTAATTATTACAATTGTACCAGGGCCTTAAGACTGAAAAGTTTGAGAACTACTGTCTTGGAGTAATAGAGTTCAGAAAAATGCCCACTGGGGAAGGTCACCTCAACCCTCCTCATCCTTCTCATCCAAAGCCCTCCCCAAGTCTCTTGCTGTAACCAGACCATCTTGTTGTAGTCTGTTGTTAGATCACACTATTTTTCAAAGCTATTTTTTCAATGCCATGCACTCATCAGACACTATGCTACAGACTGGAGCTAGAGAGTACATGAGAAATGACACCTGTCACCAATGAACTCAGAGTCTACTGCAGAAGAAATAGCCACGAAAAGAAATGCCACAAAAATAAATACAAGTAACCTTCATCTTCTGTTACCATTTTCCAAATATATGCTATAATAATTTTTTTACCCAATATTCACTGTCCAAATCAAAGACTCTCCATGATGGTGTCCACCAACACAACTGTTCCAGTTGTATACAAATCTAGGTCAGAGAATATAGTCTGCAGCTAAGTTGTATCTCAGATGTTTTCCCAAAAGGAATATGCCTAGCACCCATATTAAATATATTGGCATCACTGCTGTCATCTTCCCATCAGTATGAGTGAAAATGTCTCCTGAAAAAGTAGAAAAACCCGAGGAGAAAGTAAGTGAGCATATGAGACCTGCAGAAGCCTATGAAGAGTTGGAAATGATGGCACGTACTGAAGGAAGGAGGCCCATCAGACATTAACTTGACATGTCCCAATCTCTTCAACATAGCAGAGTTGCTCCTGAAGAGCTTCACCATGTGACTCAAAATTTTGAAAAACCAGAGAAATTCCTTTTGCAGTGGACTCACAGCCATTCTCAGGGTAGGAGACCAATGATTATCAGGCTGGTACAGGAGAGGGTGGGGACACCTTTGCAGATCTGGAGGCAGCAGCAATGAAGGAGCAACATGATTCAGTGAAGGAGCTGAGTTTCAAAGCAAGTGCAAAATGGTCTGAAAGATCCAACAACAGTGTAAGATAGCAGAAATTGAAGGTAATAGGTGGGGCAGCATCCCCTCACAGTGAAGTGTGGCTATCTTCCTCCAGTGACCTGCAGAAAACTATCGCCAAAGATGGCTACACACACAGGAAATTCTCAGTCTTTATGAAATGCTATCCCATAGGTTTCTTACAGAATCCAAAGGCTAAATTGCTCCGTGGGTACTCTGACAATGAGGATAAGCTACCCCCTTTTGGTGCAAAACATTGGTTCAAAGGGGCCACTGAAGACTGCCCTGTATGTTATGTTATGAGGCATTCAAACTGGAGAGCCAGCACGATGGAGGATAGAGATGAGGATTAGGGGAGGAGCTATGTGTCACCACTCAGCAAAGGGAAACTCTTACAAAGATGACTTGAATACACACAGGAGGTTCATCTAGGGTTATAGATTATGAAGATAATAGCATGAGCAAAACATGTAGAACTTCATTTTATACCTCTATTTAATGAAGCATTATCATTAGAAGAATCATCATTATGCTATACAATAGGTATTGCTAGAAATGCAGCCCAAAATAGCACAGAATACAAGCCTGATGATCCTTTGTCACTGCACTAACGTAGGTAATGTTGATGTCTATTCTTAGCTCTCACACACAGAAAAAAAGAGATGCAGCTCTGCCTTCAAAGGTCAATGCAGGTGTACATGGCTACTGGCCATCTCAGCAATGTTATACCTTCTGTCTTTTCTACAGACATCTGCTGACTTGCAGGTCCTTTAGCCAAATCTTATCACCCCACCAAGTTACAGGACTTCTTTTTCTCTCTGTCCCTCTTTTATCTTTATCTTTGTGTGTTTGTTTTGTTTCCCAAAGAAACTCCCATACTGCTTCTAACAGAGGGCTGAGTATTCTAATGTAAAGGAAGTTAACAAAGGCTAATTAAAACTTCAATGGCAGAACAGCCCTTAGTGAAACATAACAAAAAAAATTCAGATCTTAAGTTCCTTATGTGTACGTACTGTTTCCAAAGAATCATCTAAGACTTAACCCAGGAACAAAGATGGCTCTATTTCTAAGATCTTTTTCTAACTACAGAAGGTTCCTGAAATCACTAAAGACTCCAATTTCTTTCTTGCAATGAATCAATGTAGTCAATTATATTAATCTCATCCTCCTGAGAATATTCAAATTGTTTTATATCCCATCTATCTCAAAAAAGATTTGTACACCCTTCCCCAAAACAAATAATTGTCCTCTATGTAAGGGACTGACAAACATTTTCTGCAAAGAAACAGTAAATATATTAGGCATTGAAGGCCATATAATCTCTGTCACAACTAACTCACCTCTGCCACTGTAGTGCAAAAATACATAATATGCAAATGAAAAAGTAAGACTGGGCTCCAAGGAAGTTTTATTACAAAAACCAGCAAAAGGCAGAACTTGACAGCCAAACCCTACTCTTCATATATACCCAAAGGCTGGATTCACCCCATGCCTTTGAGAGTCTTTGTGTTTTGGATTTAAAAATAATAACTTGCTTAAGTTGTGTTACTGTTGCCATAGGTTACTGCCCATGATTTTTTAGTATAACCTAAGGAAATCAAGCTCTGAAAGCAGCAGCAAAATAAGAGGGGCCAGCCAGGCACAGTGGCTCATGCCTGTAATCCTAGCACTTTGGGAGTCCAAGGCAGGCAGATCACTTGAGGCCAGGAGTTCGAGACCAGCCTGGCCAACATGGCGAATCACTGTCTCTGCTAAACATACAAAAATTAGCCAGGTGTGGTGGCAAGCACCTGTAATCCCAGCTACTCGGGAGGCTAAGGCAGGAGAACTGCTTGAACCCGGGGGGTGGAGGTTGAGATCGCGCCACTGCACGCCACTCCATCTCAAAAAAAAAAAAAAAAAGAATGAAAGAGAGGCCAAGACCTGATAAAAAGGTTAATATCCAGAATCTACAAAGAACTCAAATTTACAATAAAAAAAAAAAAACCCATCAAAAAGTTGGCAAAGGATATGAACAGACACTTCTCAAAAGAAGACATTTGTGCAGCCAATAGACACATGAAAAAAATGCTCATCATCACTGGTCATCAGAGAAATGCAAATCAAAACCACAATGAGATACCATCTCACACCAGTTAGAATGGCGATCATTAAAAAGTCAGGAAACAACAGATGCTGGAGAGGATGTGGAAAAATAGGAACACTTTCACACTGTTGGTGGGAGTATAAATTAGTTCAACCATTGTAGATGACAGTGTGGCGATTCCTCAAGGATCTAGAACTAGAATTACCATTTGACTCAGTAATCCTGTAGCAGGACAAGCGGCAGACAAAACCCCTCAGACACCGAGTTGTAGAAGGAAGGGCTTTATTCAGCTGGGAGAATCAGCAAGCTACTGCCTTAAAATCTGAGCTCCGCGAGTGCGCAATTTCTGTCCCTTTTAAGGGCTCACAACACTAAAGATTTCACATGAAAGGGTCGTGATTGATTGAGCATTCTAGGGGGTACGTGACAGGGGATTCATGCATTGGTAGTCAGAGTGAAACAGAACAGAGCAGGGAGTTTCATGGTGTTCTTCCATACAGGGTCTGGAATCTATGGATAACATCAGTTACTAAGTCATAAGTTGATTTTTAACTACCAGGTTTAGGCCAGGCAGGCCCAGGCCTAGTTTCAGGTGTGGTTTTGGATCTGGTGTCTGGCGCCGGGATGCCTGCCTTTGGTTTCACTTCCTTTTTTATTCTTAAAACAGGTACTGAGTATAAAACAATATAAAATAATGTGAGAGAGTCTCTCTCTTCCCTCAATCCCATTACTGGGTATATACCCAAAGGATTATAAATCATGCTACTATAAAGACATGTGCACACGTATGTTTACTGTGACACTATTCATGACAGCAAAGACTTGGAACCAACCCAAATGTTCATCAATGATAGACTGACTAGATTAAGAAAATGTGGCACCTATACACCATGGAATACTATGCAGCCATAAAAAAGGATGAGTTCATGTCCTTTGCAGGGATGTGGATGAAACTGCAAACCATCATTCTCAGCAAACCATCACAAGGACAGAAAACCAAACACCACATGTTCTCACTCATAGGTGGGAATTGAACAATGAAATCACTTGGACACAGGGCAGGGAACATCACACACCGGGGCCTGTGGGGGTGGTAGGGGCTGGGGGAGGGATAGCATTAGGAGAAATATCCAATGTAAATGATGAGTTGATGGATGTAGCAAACCCACATGGCACATATATACCTACACATCAAACCTGCATGTTGTGCACATGTATCCTAGAACTTAAAGTATAATTTAAAAAAAAAAAAAAGGTCAAGACTCAAGCCAGAGGATTTCCAGACCCTCCTCCCTCTCCTGTAAAGGATGACTACTCTGATCTAGTCCTTCATGTACTCCCTCACCCCTAATTCCTATGCTATATTCCAGCTTGGATCAAAACTACCATGGTAGCTTCTCTGCTCCTTAAAAGATTTGCCTGGGGCTAAGAGACAAAATTCAGACTCTAGAACAAAGCAGGTGGGGCTGCTATGGGGCCATGGGTCAGATCCATGACCCAGGCCCACAGCCCTGATTCAGGCCTCTCTCCCATATCCCACAGCTGCTATTCGAGTTTTGTCTCATCCTCCTATGCTCCTGCTCAGCAAACAACCTACAATTTCAGCAAAAATACTGAGACTATTAGCTATGGTTTCACCCTTCAATTTACCTAGCTCCAGTCCCACCTTTCCTTTCACTCTCTCTCCTTTCACTGGAACTTACTCATCAAGGCCAAGTTCAGATGTCCTCCCCACTCCAGAAAGTCTTACTTGAATGCAGTCCTGCTCATACTGTCTCTCCTGCAGGCTGCAAAGAGTCAAGACCACGGCACCTACTGTCCCTCCACCCCACTAAGTCTATGAACTACTTGAGAAGCAGGATTCGTATCCATCTTTGCACCTTGCACAAATTACTTCTCTTATCTCTCCATACCCTCTCCAAGAACTCCCACTCCACCAAAAAAAAGGCTACGATTTTCTTACCATTCTTTTAAGATTAAGGGAAATAGCTACCACTAGAAATTCAAGGAAAAAGTAAACTGCAATTTGATGACTCTATAATTCCTTTCAAAATAATGCCATGAACCATAAGAAACCAGTTCAATTTAAATACTGAACTAAAGAATTAATGTAAAGACAAGACAGTCAACAGCAAAACAATCCATGGGCTTTTTAAATGCACATTCATTGCAATGAATTCAAACATTCCTGACAGTAAGCTATTATTACACTCACTCTTCATCACGCCCTTTAACGCACTCTTTCTTTTGTTATTCTTCATCTACCTCAAGGAGGGTAAATACAAGTTATTTTACATTTGTTTGAATTTAGGTGTCTTGAGTGTGATTGGTTTTGTTTATCAGAAGCAGTTTACAACACTCCTCTCACGTCTGTGTTTATGCTACAAAAGCACTGAAAATGTCAGTCCAGCTCAGGAGCTGCTAAATGCTTCCACCGAGCCTGCAGAAATTCTACAAAATACTGCCTTGTAGGTCCTACCAAAATGATAGATTCCCAGCTATAAAACCTATAAACGATGAGGATGTTTTAAAACTGCATGTTTACAAACCAGTGGATTCTGTTCATTGGATTTTAATAACAAAAGTTACTCAAATCTGAAGTCTAGAAGTCAATGTTCCCCTGAAGCAATGCCAATGAGTAAAGGGCTTTCAAACACAAGCAGTAAATTGATAAGCACTGCAAACCAAAGTCCATCAACCTCATCTTTACAGTCAATGTCTTATGTTATTTCACTGCCAAATACATAAAGCTAATTCAGGACCTTTTTATATCAATCTTTCTGAAAATGATCCCAAACTTGCTGCTTCTAACTCTTAATTATATATACAAAAATAAGGGAACAAAAAGGTTAAGTATCTTAAAAGGTGGTTAAAAAAAAAAAAAAAAAAAAAAAAAAAAAAAAACCTTAGACTGAGTTTTATTTTATTTTTGAGCACTCAGACATGCAACTTTCAGTCCAGGATCTAGATTACCCATCAGCTCAACCTTCTTCTCAGAAGTCTGAACATTTGCCAGGATACAACATATAGGAAGAAGCTACAGAGAAGGTACAAAATACCCCCATCAGCTCAGGGGCAGTATGCAGTTGACAAAGATCTAGTTTTACATATTTCCACAACTATGAGACTGACTATGCATAATGACTTATCTAACACTGGTGTGGGGGATAAGAGCATGTCATGGCCCTTTTATTAGCCTCCCAACTTTGGAAAAGCACTTGACCCTCTCTGGGCCCCATGTTTTGTTAAGTGTAAAAGGACAACAGTACTTAAGCTGCCTCACCCATTCCAATGGAAATTGCACAGAAGCTGGTTTAACAAAGCAAGATGCCACATTCTTCCACAGTCTTTAGGAAACCTACTGGTAAGAGCATAAAGATACCAGACCCACACAAATGTTTCCAATATGCCCACTGCCATCTGCCCACATCCCTCACCATCCATTTCCTACATGTTCTACTTGCTGCCACACCCTTCCCAGACAATTGCTGTAAGCACTAGAAGCTGCTCTTAGCCTCTCTCTGAGCCCTCACCGTTATCACACGTGTGTGTAACTTGCCCCTGCCTATGGGCAACATCTAATGACCTGCCCACAGCAGCTAAACTTACTTTTAGCTCATAAGAAATATATTATCACTAAAGAATGAATCAGCCAAGAATACACTTGAAACTGAAACAAACAAAAATCTAGCAACCAATTAATACAAGGTACAATTTGAAATTGGTAGTCTAGATATGGCTTGTGCTAAAAGAAACTGAAATGATCCTCCTGGAAAGCAGTATTGGAAATACTTCAAAAGCCAGAAAAAACTGCAAAAACCTTCTCAACCCTTTGGTGGTAAACATGAACACACATGCAAACACAGGCAAGTATATACACACACACTCACATAAAACAGAAAGACCAAAAGAAAATCATAAAAAGGTTATTCCTGGGCAGGGTGCGGTGGCTCACGCCTGTAATGCCAGCACTTTGGAAGGCTAAGGTGGGCAGATCACAAGGTCAGGAGATCGAGACCAGCCTAGCCAACATGGTGAAACCATGTCTCTACTAAAAATACAAAAATTAGCTGGGCATGATGGCGCATGCCTGTAATCCCAGCTACTCGGGAGGCTGAGGCAGGAGAATAGCTTAAACCAGGGAGTTGGAGGTTGCAGTGAGCCGAGATCGTGCCACTGCACTCCAGCCTGTAAAGTAAGACTCCATCTTCCAAAAAAAAAAGCTATTCCTGTTTGATAAACTTATGAGCAATTTTTATTCTCTTCTTCACGCTTTTCTGTATTTTTCAATTTTCCTACATGTACTACATGTACCACTTTAATAAACAGTACATTCTCAACATAGAGATTACTTATACTAGCAAAAATTCAGATGCAGAATGAGGAAAGGCTGTTTTTTTTAACTTTTATTTTTACTATTTCAAACATATACGTATTTAAAACACCAGTCTGTCATCTAGTTTCAATTATAAATATTTGGCTGGGCTGGGTGCAGTGGCTCACACCTGTAATCCCAACACTTTGGGAGGCTGAAGAGGGAGGATCACTTGCTCTCCAGGGGTTTGAGACCAGCGTCGGCAACACAGGAAGACCCTGTCTTTACAAAAAGCATTTTAAAAATTAGCTAGGCATGGTGGCGCCTGCAGGTAGCCCCAGCTACATAGGAGGCGGAGGCAGGAAGACTGCTTGAGCCCAGGAGGTCAAGGCTGCAGTGAGCTATGATCATGCCATTGCATGCCAACCTGGGTGACAGAGCAAGACTGTCTCAAAAAAAAAAAAGTGTGTGTGTGTGTGTGTGTGTGTGTGTGTGTGTGTGTATGGGTGTGTGTAGCCAATCTTCTTTCATCTGTATCCATTCAGCTTTATTTTCTTAAGTAACTGAAAAACAAATCCCAGTCCTCATGTTATTTCAACCATATAGCCTTCGATATGCATCTTTAATTGATAAGTTAAGAAAATTACATAGCCATCATTCCATCCAATATGACAATTCTACAATATTATATATCTTCAAAAATAACAATGGTCTTTGAAATAACTGTTCAGCAATTAAAAATTCATACATGAAATTTGAAATTGTGCTACTACCTCATACTCAGGATATATAAAGAAGTATAAACCAATAAGAATCGCTAAAACCAAAGAAAAGGGAACTTAAGCTAAAAACAAAAAGAAAAAGCATAACAAAAAATAAAAGCATATAAGAGACTTGAAAAGGCACTTCACTAAAGGGGAAATCCAGTTAATGAACGTAAGGGGGAAAGCATCATAATGCAACTTAAAAACCAAAAGATACGACTACACACACCAACAGAATGGCTAAAATTAAAGAAATGACAATATTGAGTGTTAGGGAGGATGTGGAGCAAAGGAAACTTGAAAACACTGCTATAGGAAGTGTAAGTTGGAAAAAACGTTTTCTTCTAAAGCTAACCATGTATATATAAGGTATATAAGAAAGCAGAAGGTATAAGGTATGAAGTGTAAGAAGCCAGACATAAAAGAATGTACGCTGAATGATCCTAGTTATATAAAATTCAGAAACAGGTCACACTGAGCGGTACTGTTTAACAAAAGAAGAAAATGATTACATTCAAGTCAGAATATCTAGTTACCTTTGGAGGAAAATGGGAGCCTATACTAGGTAATAGGGCAGGTAAGGGAATTCTACGGTGCTGGTAATGTTTTCCTCAGTGTCAGAAATGGTACACAGGTGTTCACTTTACAATAATTCATAAGGCTCTAGGTTTACGCTCTACGCACTTTCTAGCTTATTTTATATTTCAAAATAAAAAAGGTTTCAAAATAATATAATAATGGAATTAAGGCAAGGATTATTAATGAATGCCACAGATGCTAAATCCACTGAATGAAAGGCTGTTGGGGACAGAAAGACACCTAATATTTGAGTATCATCCCATAGATCACTTATTAGTGACAAAGGGGAATCCTTGACTAAATCATTAAAGGATTGGGGCGGGAGGAGTTATAACATTACTGGGAAAATTTCAATATGGTCTATACACTAGATAATATTAAATAAATGTTAAACTCCCTTGTAATTAAAAGATACATGCTTATATAATTCAGGGTAAACTATCGTGATGTCTGCATCATACATCAAATGTTGCAGGAGAGAGAGAGACAGAAACAGAGACAAAGAAACATTAAGCAAATGTGGCAAATTATTAACTATAGATCAAGTATCCCTTATCCATAATGCTTGGGCCCGGAGGTATTTCAGATGTGGATTTTTTCCCATTTTGGAGTATTTGCATTATACTTACAGGTTGAGCATCCCTAATCTGAAAAATCCAAAATGCTCCAAAATCCCAAACTTTCTGAGTTTCAATATGATGCTCAAAGGTCATGCTCAAAGGAAATGCTCATTGGAGCATTTTGGATTTTGGATTTCTGGATTATGGATGCATAACTTGTACTGGTGAACCTAAGTGAAGGGTATCCAGGTATGTATTGCACTAGTTCCACCTTTCGGTAGATAAGAAATTTTTCGAAAGAAAATAACGTGCCAGGCCTGGTGGCTCACACCTCTAATCCCAGCACTTTACGAGACCGAGGCAGTTAGATCTCTTGAGCTCAGGAGTTCAAGACCAGCCTGGGCAACATACTGAGACCCTGTCTCAATAAAAATTTCAAAAAATAATAAAATAAATAAAAAAAGAAAATAATGAGAGAGGGCATATACAAGGTTTCAAAAGACAAAGAACTTTTAGAATTAGGGTTTTAAAATATCAGGAAAAGGCAAAAAGAATTAGAATATAACCAGTGAATTATGCCCCATTAAAATGGCTAAAAAGACTGTAATAACATGTACTTTTTTAAAAAAAGAAAAAAATTGTTACAATTTGTCTGTGAAAAAAAAGGGCAATATAAGCCTGTTTATATATAACTTTTTTTTAATGATTGAGGTAAAGTCATGGAAAAATATATCAAAAACACTGCTTCTGCTTTAAGGTGTCAGTATGATGGATCATATTTCCTGTTTTCCAAACATTTTTATAATGTATTTTTGTTTTAAAAAGTTTTAATGTAATGAAAAGATCAGCCAGATAACCACACACCATATTACTACTTAATAATTTCAGGTATTTGTACAATTACCTAGCTTCAGTTTGAAAAACACCAGCAGCAGAAATCCTACTGATGAATATTTCGTGTCATCCTTTGAGGAATCATCCAAAAGCACAACAAAAGAACACTTCTAAACTGCTTAAATGGTAACACAACTGTCACATCCAACGATCCTTTACAAAACTCACTGTAAATATGAATGTACCTCATCATATATGCTCCCGTTAATGTCTGCACCATAGATGGGTGCCACAAAAGTTAAGTTCTTCCAGTACTTGCGCTCCAAATCTTCGTAATCCAAGTATCTTGGAGTACAATATCTGTAAACAGTAGATGACAAAAAAGTACAAACCAGTAAGTCAGTTTTAGGGGTTTTCGCACCAAAGTGATTTAAATCTCTTTCTAAAACAAAATCCTACCAAAACGAAAATACTGCATGTTGTCAAATCTAACAAGTAAACATAAAAATTGATTTACATAGCTATCTGAATATTCTTAAGGTTGCTAAATAACTCAATATCACTTTACATGGTATTAGAAAATCACTTTCATGAAAACACCAACAACAGAAGCAGAAAAGTCGTTTAAAAGTCATCATTTTAGCTTTCAAAGTATTTTTAAAATCTTTAATCAACTATACTATGCTAAGAAATTTTACATATTTATATAAAAATGACGTAACACTTAAAGAAAAACTGACAAACAATAATCTCACTAAAAATCCAAGAAAGTAAAGTTAAAACAAGTCATTTTGCAATTTGGCAAAATGGTTGGCAAATGCTGAATATATTAATGACCAGAAAATAATGACACCTCTTAGACAACTAGAGTAGGAATATAAGCTGATAAAACCATTCCACGATATAATTTTTCTACACATATAAACAGCTTTCAAAAATTGATATATTTGACTCAAAATCTAAATGTAGAAATTCACCCTAACAACACAGAGATATGTACAATGACAGTCGACCCAGATGTTTGCTGCACCATTAATTGAAAATACAAGTTTATATCCATCAACCAGTAATTAGCTTAAAAAATACAGAACATAAAACAAGATAGATCTTTCAAGATGCTGACATCAAATTCTACCCACAGTGAATAAATCAGGTTACATAAGTGTGTATACTATATCTAATTTACGTAAAAAAAGAAAAAATCTGTAAATGTATATTAAGTCATCAGAAAGAAATATACACCAAATTATTAATATTAATGGTTATCTCTCACATAGAAATTACAGAAAAGCACTTACTTCTCTGTATTATTAGGAATTTGAACAATAATCTTACCACAAAAAAGGAATACCAATGTTTCTTCAGGAAGAAAATAACCAAAGAAAGAAACAAATGAGAAAATAATGAAACGAAGTTAAAAAGGTATTTAGCAGTAGCAGAATCCCTATAAAGCATACTGGACATTTTAGATTGACTAATTATAGAATAACTGACATCTACACTCACTATACTAGGGACCCCAAACTAGTTATCTGTGTAACAAGAATATCAAATAATGTAACAACTGTATTCAAAATACCAAACAACTTAATTTAACAACTGTATTCAAAATATAGAACAATTTGAATTTACCCAGAACACTAGAATCTCAAGCATAGCCAAAAATAAAAAGGATGGACATGGGATGGGTGTGGTGGCTCACACCTATAATCCCAGCACTTTGGGAGCCCAAGGCAGGAGGATCATTTGAGCTCAGGAGTTCAAGATCAGCCTAGGTAGTGAGACCCTGTCTCTATTTTCTAAAGAATTAAAAATTATTTTTAATTTTGTTAATGCTTTTGTTTTGTTTTGTTTTGTTTTGAGATGGAGTCTCACTCTTGTTGCCCAGTGCAATGGCATGATCTCGGCTCACCACAACCTCTGCCTACCAGGTTCAAGCGATTCTCCTGCCTCAGCCTCCCCAGTAGCTGGGATTACAGGCATGCACCACCCCACCCAGCTAATTTTGTATTTTTAGTAGGGACAGGGTTTCTCCATATTGGTCATGCTGGTCTCAAACTCCCAACTTCAGGTGATCTGCGTGCCTCGGCCTCCCGAGTCCTGGGATTTACAGGCGTGAGCAGGCACGCCCAGCCTTAAAACTGTTTTAAATAAAAAGAATTAGCATGAAAGCACCATTAACCTGTCATCATTCCACCACTTTTCCTAGTAGGTTCCAGTAGTATCGGGAATTCCAGGCACAAGCTAAGCAAGCTAACTAAAGGTCAGAGTCAGGTGACAGAGACAGGTGTACCATCCCTATTCCCCAGAGAAGGGGTTCCCAATCCCCAGTACGAGTCTGTGGCCTGTTAGGAACCGGGATACACAATAGGAGGTTAGTGGCAGGTGAGCATTACTGCTTGAGCTCCACCTCCTGTCATATCAGTGGCAGCATTAGATTCTCATGGAGTGTGAACCCTGTTGTGAACTGTGCATGTGAGGGATCGAGGTTGAGTGCTCCTTATGAGAACCTAATGCCTGATGATCTGAGGTAGGACAGTTTCATCCCAAAACCATCCCACCACCCCCATCCAGAGAAAAATTGTCTTCCATGAAACCAGTCCCTTGCCAAAAAGGTTGGGGACCACTGCCCCAAAACACAGAATGATCAGAAAGGAGAAGATAACAGAGATGCTATGTATGAGGACTTCTACAGAAACTTCCAAGATTTTTGGAAATTGAAGCCCTAATGTGCTTTATACCACATACCAAGACCTATATTGTTATTCCCAGACCGTTTATTCCCCAAAGAAGACCACCAGAGTCCAGAGTCAAAGCCAAGCGGCAAAGATCTTTACTGCAAGTTCGAACTTGGTCCCTCCATTCCACAGCATCCAAGAGGGCCCCGAACGTTGCATGTGCTCGCTTTTTATAGCCCGATGTAAACAGGATATGTAAGGTTACAGAGGAACAAGGGAATTCTTTCGGTTACAGCATTACAATTGGTTAACATTTTAAGTTATACATTCAGCAGTTTTCTATTGGTTCCCACGCTTTCAGTAAAACCACAAATGGTTGTGACCTTATCGGGGACTCTCCAGGTGGTGTTTTTCTAAAGCTGAGATATATGGAGGAATGTGTTTGTACATTGCCCAGGGCTGAGACATATGGAGGAATGTGTTTGTGTTTGATCTCTTTCATTCCCCCCTTTCTCAGGTACCTCTGGAGCCAATCTTGGGTCTTGTAAGTCTGATTCTGTTTCAGTGTTTACCGGTTGGTATTGGGCTCTGAGGACCATGAGCTGTATGGTATCAAACCTTTCCCTGACAAACTGCAAAATTCTGTTAATAACACAAGGTCCTACGGTAAACAGAAATAGTAGACTTAGCAGGGGTCCAAGGAAGGGGGCTAACAGAGAAAACATAGAGGAATTCCACCATTGGTTTGCAGCTGAGGCAAACTGCTGTTTTTTCATTTCTATGCTTAACTTGCATAACTGTTGGACCCGGTTCTCTACAAACCCTGATTCATTTATGTAGAAACAACAGTCTTCCTTCAGGAACATACATGTACCACCTTTTTCAGCAGTGAGTAGGTCTAGGGCCCTCCGGTTCTACAAGGTTACCTGAGCTAGGGATGTGAGCTGTCGCTGAAGGCAGGCAAGGGACTCAGCCGACTCCTCCATAGCAACAGCAAATTGTTGGTACAACTTGTTGGTTTCTATGAGAGTGTGACCTAGGGCTCCCCCTGCCAGTCCGGCCGCAATGAGGGATGAGGTGAGGGAGATTCCCGCAATGAGGGGGAGAAATATGGCTCGTGCAGGTCTCGGTCTAGGGGCTGGGTGAATAGCAGTACTAGTCCAGTTACCGGTGTACCCCAGGAACTCGCCGGCAGTTAGTAGAGTTAACCAGGGAACTAATGGGACAGGAAGACACAGTAGGTTGGTAACAGAGGGACCAGATAGGTTCTTAGATAATGTTCCATTACACCAAAAGAATATGCCCGGCAGGGCCCTCAGGTTGGTGTTAGGGGGCGTTACAGTGATGTTGCAGAGGCTGGAGTTGGTGCCTGAAAAACAGTAGGGAAACTTCTCCTGACTGGGGTTCAGGTACAGTGGCACATTAAGAATAGGGGCACTCAAGAGATTCTGAAGGTTGTTAGTTTGGGTAGAGGATTCCCATGGCAGAGGGACAGCGGTTAGTGGTGGACGCCCTAGGGTGGCACACAGAAAGCAGCCAGACAAGCTGTGAAGTCCTGTAAGGTTAGCAAGTTCTAATCCTTCTTGTAATAATTCTAACCAGGAGAAAGAACGTAAATCTTGTGTTAGTCTGTTTTCCTGTCGTTGGATATCCCCATGGACCAGAGGCCGTACCTGAACTAGGCCACGCCACAGATAGAGGTGACTGCTAGGCCACGTGGTACTATAGCCCCATGTTGACGCGTGGTCCAGCGGGAGTTCCAAGGGTCCTTAACTATCCAAGTATAGGTGCCGACTCTACCCTGACGGTAGAAGTTCCACCCAGATTGCTCGTTCCACCCTCTGACTGAATGCATGTTACAGTAACTGTAGGGGCAGCCTACGTTTTGGTGCCACCAATAGTGTTTACAATTGTATTTAGTCTGATCAAACTCAAAATATATCATTTGCACCACCGGTTTGGCTATCTGAAAACCAGTAAAATTTAGCAAAATTGGGTCACTGCACCCTGAGGAGGGGCAATCAGCACTGGCCAGTAATTTCCCGGGCTTATGAGGTTGCCCAGGGTGGGTTTGGTTTTCATAAAGCCAGAATCTCCAGACAAAGGGATTAGGAGCTGGTTTTGTGTTTGCCCCAGCGGCCACAAGGGCAACTAACGTTAGGGTTAGACTACCTAGCTGCATGTTTGCAGTGAGCTGTGCTGCCGGCGCAGGGTGAGTTTTAAGGGGTTGTTCTTAGCTCTGTCCACAGTCCACGTGGCCGGTGCTTCAGTCGCTGTCGTGATTGGCTCAAGAAGGTCGGAGGTCAGGTCCACTGGTTTGACGTGGGTGTAGTGGATTCACGACGCAATGCCTTCTACCTTCAGGGCGGTGGGTGTGGTTAGGAGTACCTGGAGTGGTCCCTTCCACCTGGGTTCTAGGGTCTCTTGTCGGTGTCGCTTAACCAGGACCCAGTCTCCCGGCTGGTACAGATAGGGTGTCGGCGGGGGACCGGTTTCGTATAGTTCCTTCAGCTCGGGCCAGATTTCCTGATGAACTTTCTGTAAGGCTTGTAGGGAAAATAAGAGTTCAGAGACATTTTCTGTTTCAGATTTGAGCAGATCATCTTTTAGGCTGGGAACCAGGGGTGGGGGTCTGCCATACATGATTTCATAAGGGGTAAGGCCCAGTCTCTAAGGGGTATTACGGGCCTGGAATAGAGCGTAGGGGAGAAGGACCACCCAATTAGCACCAGTCTCCATAGTCAATTTAGTTAAGGTCTCTTTTAAGGTCCAATTCATCCTTTCTACCTGTCCTGAACTTTGGGGCCTGTAAGCACAATGTAGTTTCCAATTTGCCCCAAGGAGGGAAGCCAAATCCTGACTCACCTTAGCAACGAAGGCCGGCCCATTATCTGACCCTATCTGGACGGGGAAGCCATACCTGGGGAGGATGTCTTCCAGAATTTTCTTTGCTACAACCTGAGCGGTTTCTCTCTTGGTTGGGAATGCTTCAGTCCACCCTGAGAAAGTATCTACAAAGACAAGTAAGTACCAATACCCGTATTTTCCTGGCTTTATCTCAGTAAAATCTACTTCCCAGTAGATACCGGGCCTGGTTCCCCTGAGCCTTGTTCCCGTTGCAGCCTGGGGCTGGGGATAGGCATTGCTAAGCTGGCAGACTTTGCAACTTGTCACGATGCTGCTGGCCGTCTCGGCTATATGTCTGATCTTGAGCTTGGAGCTTCTGATCAGGTCTATCATCCGCCGGGCACCCAGGTGGGTGGTTCGGTGGATGTGTTCTAACACTTGTTGTCCTAATTTTTCCGGGAGGATAGTTTGGTCATTAGTATCAGTCCACCACCCATTCTGGATCCGTTTCAGGAGAAGTTTGTCAATCCACTGGAGATCTTTTTCTGAATAATCAGGGAGATATGGTAAGTCCCGGGGGCCCGGATCAGGGAGCTGGAGTGCAAGGAGTTGGCTGGGCGCCTTTGCTATACTCCTTGCGGTTTGGTCTGCCAGAGAGTTGCCTTGAGCAATCGGAGTGATTGGTTTCTGATGCCCTGGGCAATGTACAATAGCCAGTTTTTCCGGTCTCCATAGGGCTGTTAACAGGGCTAGGATCTCTTTCTTGTTTTTTACCTTTTTTCCTTCAGCTGTTAGTAACCCTCGCTCCCTGTAAATGGCCTCATGTATATGCGCCGTAGCAAAGGCATATCGGCTGTCTATGTATACTGTCAGTTTCTTTCCTGCCCCTAAGGTGACAGCTTGGGTGAGCGCTATCAGTTCGGCCTTCTGGGCCAACGTCCCCGGGGGCAGGGGTTCCGCCCAGATTACCTCAGTCTCTGAAGTCACTGCTGCTCCAGCATACCTCTGGCCTTGGTGTATGAAGCTGCTCCCATCGGTGAACCAAACGAGGTCAGCGTCAGGAAGTGGGCGGTCCTGCAGGTCTTCTCGAATTCCGTGCACCTGAGCTAGTATCTCGGTGCAATCATGGAGCGGGGCGTTCAGGTCCGGGTTGGGCAACGGCGAGGCAGGGTTTAAGGTTGTTGGGGGCAGGAAAGTTATCCTGAGGGGGTTTAGTAGTAGCCCTTGGTAGTGGGTGAGCCAGGCGTTACTTATCCATCGATCAGGTGGCTGTTTGAGTACACCCTCGATGGCATGTGGGGTACCGACCCGTAATTCTTGACCCATGACAAGTTTATCAGCATCTTGTACCATCAGGGCCATGGCTGCAATCATTCGGAGACAAGGGGGCCACCCGGCAGCCACTGGGTCTAATTTCTTTGACAGGTAGGCAACTGGCCTCTGCCAGGGGCCTAAGTTCTGAGTTAGCACCACCTTGGCGACACCCTTGCTCTCATCCACGTATAAGTGGAAGGGCTTGGTGACATCAGGTAGTCCCAGGGCGGGCGCAGAGAGTAGGACGGTTTTGATCTGTTGGAAAGCCGACTCGGCTTCTTCTGTCCAATTAAATGGCTGTTGTCCCCATGTTGCCTGATACAAGGGTTTAGCCATCTCTGCGAACCCAGGGATCCATAGTCTACAAAATCCCGCCGATCCCAGGAATTCCCTTACTTGTCGGGTGGATTGTGGCCTGGGGATCTGCAGAACAGTCTGCTTCCGGGCGTCTGTTAACCAGCGCTGCCTCCTCTTAGCAGGTACCCCAGATATGTTACTTCTGGTTTACAGATTTGAGCTTTCTTTGCCGAGGCTCAGTAGCCCAGATCCCCTAGAGCTTGTAAGAGACCCTTGGTCCCTTGGATACAAGCTTCTTGGGTCTCGGCAGCAATCAGGAGGTCATCAACATACTGTAGTAAGGTTATTTCAGGGTGTTTGCGTCGGTACTCACCCAGGTCTTCATGGAGGGCCTCATCGAACAGGGTAGGAGAGTTTTTGAATCCCTGCGGCAGTCTGGTCCATGTCAGTTGGCCACTTATGCCCCTCTCAGGGTCAGTCCACTCGAAGGCGAAGAGCTTTTGGCTCTGAGGGACTAAAGGCAAACTGAAGAAAGCATCTTTCAAATCTAAAACAGTGTACCATTGATGTTTAGGGTTTAGGGTACTCAGGAGGGTGTACGGGTTAGGCACAGTTGGATGTATGTCCATAACCCTCTTATTGACTTCTCTCAAGTCTTGTACAGGTCTGTACTCTCCGCTATTAGGTTTCCGTACCGGCAACAATGGAGTATTCCAGGGCGAGTGACATGGGCGGAGGACCCCTTGGTCGAGGAGCCGGCGAATATGTGGTTCAATCCCTTCTTTGGCCTCTAGGGGCATCAGGTATTGGCGTACCCGAACGGGGTCTATCCCAGGCTTGAGTTCAACAAACAAGGCAGGACGGTGTTTTGCTAGTCCTAAGCCCCCCATTTCTGCCCAAGCTCCTGGATATTGCTGGAGCCAGGTTGTTATGTCCTGGTCAGGGGCCGCTCACTCCTGGTGGAGCCGGTACTCATCATCTAGGGTTATAGTCAGGACAGACACGGGTTGATTTTGGGAGTTGGTCACGACGGGCCCCTGAGGGAGGAAATGGATCTGTGCTCCCATTTTAGTTAGCAGGTCTCTCCCTAATAGGGGACAGGGGCTCTCAGGGATGACCAGGAAAGAATTGGTTACATTCCTGGCTCCGAGGTTTACTGTTCTTTGTGTCGTCCAGGGGTATTTCTTAATCCCTGTGGCCCCTTGCACCCACGAGGACTTGGAGGATAATTTTCCATTAGTTTTAACTAGGACCGAGTGCTATGCTCCCGTATCGACCAAGAACTGAACTGGGGACCCCTCCACTTGCAAAGTTACCCTAGGTTTGGGGAGGGGGTCCAAACCCCGTCTTCCCTAGTCTTCGTCTTGAGTGACTAGTACGGGTGTAGACCTAGGGGGTCCCTGTCCTCTGCGTTGTTTCTTTTTAGGGCAGTCTCTTACCCAGTGGCCAGCCTCCTTACAGTAGGCGCATTGGTCTTTGCTCAGATTATCATGTCTGGGGGACCGCCTAGGTTGGGTGTTCTCTGGCTGTAGATGCTCTTTCTGTACTACCGCTGCCAGGACCTTGGTCATTTTTTCAGTGGTCTTAAATTGCTTTTCCTCTGGAGTATCTCTATTATTGTAAACTCACTGGGCTATCTGAAGGAGGTCCTGAATCTGTTTTCCCTCTAAGTCCTCTAATTTCTGGAGTTTCTTTTTAATGTCTGGGGCCGCCTGATTTACAAAAGACATTACAACAGCTGCCTGACTCCCTGGGGCCTCTGGGTCTGTGGGGGTGTACTGTCTAAAAGCTTCCATTAATCTTTCAAAGTAGGTATCTGGGCTTTCTGTCTTTCCCTGCAGAACAGAGTATACTTTAGCCAAATTAGTGGGCTTGCGAGCAGCTGCCCGGAGACCCACCATTAGAGTCTGGCGATAAAGGTGTAGCCGTCCCCTACCTTCTGCCGTGTTGTAGTCCCACGCCGGTCTGGTCAGAGGAAAAGTCGCATTTACGAGGTCAGGGTTGGCAGTCGGTTGACCGTCGTCCCCCGGGACCAGCTTTCTAGCTTCTACCTGTATTCTCTCTCGCTCCTCCGTTGTGAACAAGATTCGGAGGAGCTGCTGACAATCATCCCAAGTGGGCTGGTGGGTGAACATGACACTATCTAGTAAAGCCATTAAATGTTTGGGGTTGTCTGAAAACCGGGCACTCTGAGTCTTCCAGTTATACAGATCACTGGTGGAGAATGGCCAGTCCTGGAGCCTGGGGATTCCCGTGTCATCTGGGGATCCTAATTCCCGAAGGGGTAGAGCCACTATGGAGTCAGGCGGCTGGGGGGGGCTAACCCGCAAAGTGCGCCCTCGCGTCCACCCCGCCGGCCCTTCAGAGTTACTTCCGCTTTCGGCAGGCTCGGGTGCGCCGGCCGCCTCCCGTCCGCCTGCTTCTTCCTGCGGCCCAGCCCGGGGCGCTGGGGCCTGGGTCCCGGAGGGTTACGGAGGGGGTTCTGTGGACAGTGGGTCCCCGCTATCAGGTAAAACAGGATGGGGGGGCAGTCGGTTGCTTGGATTTTAGCGGCCGAGCAACCAGGGCCTTACAGGGTTCAGGGGCTAGTGGGAAAGGGGACAGCCAAGGGGGCGGGTTCTTAACAAGGTCCTGCCATATGAGGATATATGGGATTTGATCCGGGTGGCCAGCACACCCAGGTAGGAAAACCTTAGACTTTAGTGATGACAGGAAGACAGAATGTCCCTTCGGGTGGCCACCCTACATTAAAGGCAGGCCATTCGGAGCGGCACAGACTAATTAGCTTTCCCCTCCTGATTTCCACACTAAGATCATGGCCCCTTGCTCTAACATCCTTGAAATTATTTATAAGGAGAGATAGGGGTGTGCTCTGGGTATTACCCATTCTGTAATAGTTGGTAGTCTCTTCCTGCAGAAGAATATGGGTTAGAATTCCTGCAAAGGAAAACTGGAGTATCAATAATATCTAGCCGCAAGCGCGCTCCGTAAGCCCGGGTCAGAATCAGTTCAGATAGAAATCTAAATCAGGTGAGAGCCAGGGGACGTCTCCCACCAATCTCCGCTGGCCGTCCTATAGCGCGTCCGCCAGGACTGTGTCAGCTTCAGTTTCAGACCTCGTGAGTCACAGATACAGGTTCAAAACAGACACAGACAGACAAACAGAGACGAGCCGGCTCACCTATCAGCAGATCGATCCTGGTAGATCCGTTGACCAGGGGTCTGGTGGGCTTGGGGAATCCCGGACGAGCCCCCAAATGTTATGCACAGACCGTTTATTCCCCAAAGAAGACCACCAGAGTCCAGAGTCAAAGCCAAGCGGCAAGGATCTTTACTGCAAGTTCAAACTTGGTCCCTCCATTCCACAGCATCCAAGAGGGCCCCGAACGTTGCATGTGCTCGCTTTTTATAGCCCGATGTAAACAGGATATGTAAGGTTACAGAGGAACAAGGGAATTCTTTTGGTTACAGCATTACAATTGGTTAACATTTTAAGCTACACATTTAGCAGTTTTCTATTGGTTCCCACACTTTCAGTAAAACCACGAACGGTTGTGACCTTATCGGGGACTCTCCAGGTGGTGTTTTTCTAAAGCTGAGATATATGGAGGAATGTGTTTGTACACTGCCCAGGGCTGAGACACATGGAGGAATGTGTTTGTGTTTGATCTCTTTCAATATAATCTATCACTATGTACTCAATCAGTAACTTTTTTTTTTTTTTTTTTTGGAGACAGAGTCTTGCTCTGTCACCCAGGCTGGAGTGCAATGGCATGATCTCGGTTCACTGCAACCTCCACCTCCTGGGTTCAAGCGATTCTCCTGCCTCAGCCTCCCAAGGAGCTGGGATTACAGGCACGTGCAGTATCAGCTTTTAAAAACTTATAACTCTAAGAGAGAAAGTTACAGTTTGATATTGTCCATTGAAGTTAAATTCTAAAATCCTTAAATATATTAAACAAATATTAATTCTCAACTAGAAAAAAATGACCAGTTCACATGGCTAGTATCTGATCAGAGCCCTTCCCTAATGGACTGTCCAACAATCACAGCTGTTCCACAAATCCAGTGTAAATTTGCCCAATACTGATTCAACCATATCTTCTTACCCAGAACCTCTCACTCACTGTGGCACAGTTCTTAAGAGGTGGGTTCCAAGGCCAGACTACCCATGTTTAAATTCAGGCTTCCATTCATAAGCCACGTAACCCTGGACAGGGGGCTGAATTTCCCTGGAACTCAGTTATTCCTCTGAAAAGTAGGGATAAATACAGCCAAGCTTGTTGTGAGGGCTCCATCAGATAATTATGGAAAGCACTTGGCTCTGTGCCTAGAGGAAAGTACACATCAGTAATGTAAGTGATTCATATTACCTACCATTATAAATTTTTATATTAGAATTGTATCGGAAATCTCTAGGTTTACTTTGGACTACATTGCATTATCAACCAAATGAGCATGTCATCTTCTCTACTGCTAAGACTGAACACATGAGGGACTGTGTGCCAATGCCAGGGCATGTGCTGAAGAAAAACAGATGAATGGAAAGATCCCAGCACTTTGGGAGACCGAGGTGGGCGTATCAGAGGTCAGGAGTTAGAGATCAGCCTAGCCAATATGTTGAAACCTCATCTCCATTAAAATATAAAAAATTTAGCTGGGCATGGTGGCGCGAGCCTGTGGTCCCAGCTGCTCGGGAGGCTGAGGCAGAAGAATCACTTGAAACCAGCAGGCGGAGGTTGCAGTGAGCCGAGATCACGCCACTGCACTCCATCCTGGGCAACAGAGCGAGACTCCATCTCAAAAAAAAAAAAAAAAAAAGAAAGACCAGCAGAAAACCTCCTGTCTCCAGTAAAAATTAATCTCATAACATGACCATTCCACAACCAGGTGATCCTGGCACAGCTCTGCGTGGACAAGTAAAAGCCTTGGTTCTTGAGGCTTAGAAATCCATTTCCTTGGCATTTGAAATAAATTTCTACATGAAACTGACAGAAGAAATACAATATGAATTTCAAAAGTTGTTTAACATTACAATTGTAATAAAACTAATCTAAATCAAAAGACAAATTAACTTTTTTTTTTTTTTTTTTTTTTTGAGACAGGGTCTTGCTCTGTCACCCAGGCTCGGGGGCAATGGTGCAATCACGACTCACTGAAGCCTCGGCCTCCCAGGCTAAAGTAATCCTTCTGCCTCAGCCTCCCGAGTAGCTGGGACTACAGACACATGCCACCATGTAAGGCTAATTTTTTATTTTTTGTAGAGACGGGATCTCACTTTGTTGACCTTGCTGATCTGGAACTCCTGGCTCAAGGAATTCTCCTACCTCAGCCTCCCAAAGTGTTGGGATTACAGGCATGAACCACTGTACCCAGCGTAAATTAACTTGAAAAGAAATAAAATTAAAGCTAGAAGTAATTTTTCAAATAATTTCCCATAATGGTTACATTTACAACTAAAAAAAAGCCAACAATTTTTCAAAACATCTCTAAACTCCAGAATGTCAAGAAATGTATATTCTCTTAGTAAGTAAATCTTTATAATTTGCCTAAAAATTTATACCATTTTAAATGTATTTTAGTTTTTTGGGTTTTTTTTTGAGACGGAGTCTCGCTCTGTCGCCCAGGCTGGAGTGCAGTGGCCGGATCTCAGCTCACTGCAAGCTCCGCCTCCCGGGTTCACGCCATTCTCCTGCCTCAGCCTCCAGAGTAGCTGGGACTACAGGCGCCCACCACCTCGCCTGGCTAGTTTTTTGTACTTTTAGTAGAGATGGGGTTTCACCATGTTAGCCAGGATGGTCTCGATCTCCTGACCTCGTGATCCGCCCGTGTCGGCCTCCCAAAGTGCTGGAATTACAGGCTTGAGCCACCTCGCCCGGCCTATTTTAGTTTTTATAACACTATTTATTCACTCCATCAATATATGTTGAAAAAGCACCTACCATATCCCAGACACTATACCAAGCGCTGTGCACACAGTGACACACAAAACAATGTCACCTGAATGGCTATCTTCAGAAACAGTAAATCTACAACTGAAAGGGCACAAGATGCCCCCACCCCGGTGTTAAAACTTTGTCCTGCTCTCACAAACATATGGTAAAAATGTTGTAAGTTCCTGTTTTTCTTGTAAGCTCCCGTTCTTCTGTGGCATGGCAAGGTCACAGGATGCGTTTAAGTATTGCCTAGGCCTGCTGTGAAACCTACCTCAAATTGATTAACTGCCTTTGTGTGAGACCGCTTTCCCGCCTCAGGTTTGTAAAAACAAATGATTAACTGCCTTTGTGTGAGACCGCTTTCCTGCCCCTGTCCGGCGAGCCCCTGATAAACGTCACCAGGGTTTCAAAATTAACGGAAATACTAGAGATGGCGGGAACCAATCATAATCAGCCAAATCGCTTTGTTCGAGTATTGGCCAACCATACATCCAATCTGTACGATGACTCTGTGCCTGTTTACCCCAGACTATGTAACACTGTTCAGAGCCCAGAAGGGGAGCTCTCTTGTCTGGCTCGTTTCACGAGCGTGTGAGAGCTCCAGGTCCGAACCTGTAATAAAGATCCTTGCTGCTTAGCTTTGACTCTGGACTCTGGTGGTCTTCTTCGGGGAATAAACGGTCTGGGTATAACACAACCAAGCCAGTAGAATAATAATTTAACAGAGATATGTATAAAATTAGTACTCAGTAAAATTATCTTGAGGTAGAAAACCGATACCATGCTGCAATAATCAAATGGGCTAGAGAGGATGATCAAAGTTTCTTTATAACGAGAGAAGAACGAACTTCAAGGCTCAAGTCTTAACAATATTTTGAATTGCCAAGTAATACAAACAATGATTGCCTCTCAAAGTTATATATTGCTACATTTGAAATTTTATTTGATTTTTTTCAAGATAGGGTCTTGCTCTGTCACCTAGGCTGGAGTACAGTGGTGCAATCACGACTCACTGTAGCATCGACCTCCCAGGCTCAAGCAATCCTCAGCCTCCTGAGTAGCTGGGACTACAGGCACATACCACCTGCCTGGCTAATTTTTTATTTGTTGTAGAGACGGGGTTTGTCATGTTATCCAGGCTGGTCTCGAACTCCTGGGTTCAAGCATTCCACCTACCTCGGCTTCCCAAAGTGCTGGGATTACAAGTGTGAGCCACCACATCCAGCCTATTTTTGAAATTTTAAATAAGCACATATTACTTTTGTAACTGGTAGAAATGTTTCTGACCATCCTTCAAAATCCATCTCAACAGTACCTACAAAATGAAATTACCCATTACTTATAAACAACCACAGAAGCCTTGTATTCCTTTGAAACCTCATAGCACTTTGTACCTTTCCTATGGCAGTTATGATAATTATCAAGAGTATTAACCATAGTTTTTAGTGAGTATAATCTGATTACTTTTAAGTACAAATTATCCCTTGAAATATCAAAAGAGCCAAGCAGAGTTATTACTCAATGACCTAACCTATTCGATTAACACTTTAACAGGGACACTGGAAATGGGTACTAAAACATAGCAACAGAAAACAGTCAATAGTTTATACTCGTAAACAGGTTTAATTGCCTCTGCAATCTTGTTTCAACAGCATTGTACTTATAAAAGAATTCTGGGGCCGGGCGCGGTGGCTCAAGCCTGTAATCCCAGCACTTTGGGAAGCCGAGACGGGCGGATCACGAGGTCAGGATATCGAGACCATCCTGGCTAACATGGTGAAACCCTGTCTCTACTAAAAAATACAAAAAACTAGCCGGGCAAGGTGGCAGGCGCCTGTAGTCCCAGCTACTCGGGAGGCTGAGGCAGGAGAATGGCGTAAACCCAGGAGGCGGAGCTTGCAGTGAGCTGAGATCCGGCCACTGCACTCCAGCCTGGGCGACAGAGCGAGACTCCGTCTCAAAAAAAAAAAAAAAAAAGAATTCTGGAAGAGTTCGAAAGAAAATGCTTCCAATCTTCACTGAAAATTTCATGTTCTCGATTAATAAGATCTGAAAGAATAAAAGTCTATTAATACCTACCCCAAAAATTCAAAAGAAATGATTCAAATTATGTTAAACATAAAATTTTCAATTTCTCTGGAATAGCCAGAATGTTCCATAGTAGGAATTTAACATGCAAAAATAAGAGTCTTCAAGTAGCATCATGTGCTTACAATGTCAAATATAATTTTTTTAAAGGAAGATACCTAAATTCATCCAAAGTCTTAATCTCATTCACACCCATCCAGGGAATTCGGAAACTATGATTTCTGGTTGGTCTTTCGGGTTTTGTTTTATTTTGTTTTTGTTAGATTTACGCTTTATTCTGGGGCCCTAACTATCACATCAGAATTTTTTAAAAGAAGTTTAATAATAATTGTGACAATGTTTAAATATACCCACAAATTCACTGACACTCCTCCCTTCAAGAAGTAGAGCTTCATTCTCCTCCCCTTGAGTGTAGGCTACACTTAACAACTGGCTTGGAACAAACAGAATATGCCAGATGTGACAGTGTGTCACTTCTGAAACAGGGAAAGGAAAAACATGTGGCTTCCTTCTTGCTATCTCTCTCAGATCACTTGTTCTGGGAGAAGCCAGCTGCCACAACATGAGGAGCAGTCCATATGACAAGGAACTGAAGACCCATCAAAAGCCATGAAAGGGGAGCACTCTTGTAAGAGAATCTTTCAGCCACAATTAAATGCTTAGATGACTGTAGCCCAGGCAACATCCTAACTGCAACCTCATGAGACCCTGAGGCAGAACTACATAGCTAAGCCACTCCCAGATTCCTGACCTTCAGAAATTATGGGTTGGTTTAAGCAGCTAAGATTTGGGATAATTTTTTTTTTTTTTTGAGACAGAGTTTCGCTCTTGTTGCCCAGGCTGGAGTGCAATAGCGCAATCTTGGCTCACCGCAACCTCCGCCTCCCGGGTTCAAGCAATTCTGCTGCCTCAGCCTCCTGAGAAGCTGGGATTACAGGCATGTATCAGCCACCACGCACAGCTAATTTTGTATTTTTAGTGGAGACGAGGTTTCTCCATGTTGATCAGGCTGGTATTGAACTCCCGACCTCAGGTGATTCACCCTCCTCAGCCTCCCAAAGTGCTAGGATTACAGGCATGAGCCACTGCGCCCAGCCACTTTGGGATAATTTGTTACACAACAATAAATAACTAATGCAATGGTAGCCTTTCAAGTCATTCAAGGTTTGCTTTTAAAAGTACCAATTTTCTAATACATATAAATCATTTAAGACTTAAACATTACCAAACATACACCAAAAAAATTGCTCAACAAACATGAATCAAGTGTAGAATCAAAAACTCATGGCAACTATGGGATAAGAAGTTCCATTTATAGCTACTATGAATGAGATAATAAAAAGCAATTTCTTTAACACTAAGCCAAATGTTCAGGCAACCACCTAAAGAACAGAAAACAGAAACGGTTAAAAGAAAGGTGAAAGACATTGCATGGGAGACTCCTGCTTTTCATTTATAAGCTCCTCTGTCTACTTTGTTTCTTAACATATTTACATAAATTTTTGAAGGAAACAGAAATAGCAAACTGATTCTACTCACTTGCCACTGTTGGCCAGCTGCCTGAACTCCTTCACAGTCATTGCTTTTTTCTGGATGTTGTACTGAGTGAACAGTCCTGACTGCCCTGTGACCATCTGCTGAATTGGTGCTGGAATGAGCAAATTATCAATGTCATCATAACACTGTCTTGGCTTCCACTCCTTAGGAGGAATCACCTAAAAATAAAATAATGAAATAAAATATCATCTTGAAAATACTCCAAGTAATTTAGCTTTTAAGTATTCTGATAAAATACAACTGAAGAATTTCTCAGTCTCTCTATGACAAATGCATTAAAAAAATGAATATTTGCAATAAAGCAATATGATTGTTATTCAACAGCAAAATTTATTGAGTACTCACTATCCTAAACACAGTACTTGTATTAAACTCATTTTGAGGCCGGGCGCGGTGGCTCAAGCCTGTAATCCCAGCACTTTGGGAGGCCGAGACGGATGGATCACGAGGTCAGGAGATCGAGACCATCCTGGCTAACACGGTGAAACCCCGTCTCTACTAAAAAAATACAAAAATTAGCCGGGCGAGATGGCGGGCGCCTGTAGTCCCAGCTACTTGGGAGGCTGAGGCAGGAGAATGGCGTGAACCCGGGAGGCGGAGCCTGCAGTGAGCCGAGAGAGCGCCACTGCACTCCAGCCTGGGCGACAGATCGAGACTCCGTCTCAAAAAAAAAAAAAAAAAAAAAAAAAAAAAAAAAAAAAAAAAAAAAAAATAAACTCATTTTGAGTAGGTACTACTAACATCTTGATTTTAAAGATATAATTGAAAGACACAAAGAAGTAAAATAATTTGAAGTTAAAATGGCTAAAGACTACTTGAGCTGAAATTCTAATTACTGAACAGTTATGTTAACCTGCCTCTCAGCAGACGAAATTGGCAGGGCACAGTGGCTCACACCTGTAATCCCAGCACTTTGGGAAGCCGAGGTGGGCGGGTCATGAGGTCAGGAGTTCAAGACCACCCTGGCCAAGATGGTGAAACCCTGCCTCTACTAAAAACACAAAAATTAGCCGGGCGTGGTGGCACGTGCCTGTAGTCCCAGCTACTCGGGAGGCTGAGGCAGAAGAATCGCTTGAACCCAGGAGACAGGGGATGCAGTGAGCCGAGATCGCACCACTGCACTCCAGCCTGGGTGACAGATCGAGATTCTGTCTCAGGGAAAAAAAAGATGAAATTATATTTACATAAATAATTTCTTCCCCAAAGAAGTTCATCTTTGTTGAATATGATCTAAGTAAGTAGCTATATGCTGTTTATATTATTATGAGAAAAATAAGTAAATATATAGTCAACATTATATTCTTTTTTTGTTTTTGAGACAGAGTCTCACTCTCTCACTCAGGCTAGAGTGCAGTGGCACAATCTCGGCTCACTGCAACCACCACCTCCCTGGGTTCAAGCGATTCTTCTGCCTCAGCCTCCCAAGTAGCCAGGATTACAGGTGCCTGCTACTATGCCCGGCTAATTTTGGTATTTTTCGTAGAGACAGGGTTTCACCATCTTGGCCAGGGTGGTCTTGAACTGCTGACCTCATGACCCACCCACCTCGGCTTCCCAAAGTGTTGGGATTACAGGCGTGAGCCACCGTGACCAGCCAACATTATATTCGTTATAGACTTCTCACACAATATGGTGATAGCACAGTGGTATGCTAGTAGATGTTTAATAACCAGCTTCCAGAAAGGTGGAGGAAACCTTGACTTGTAGTTTTTACCTGTTTCCATAGTATAGTACTCCCACCATGGCCAATCTGAACATACCAATGTGACATCACTATATATGTGGCTGGGAAGGGATGCGCGCTATTAACTCTCAAATGCCAGTATAAGGTACCTCAGCACACCAGTGTTTGCCTGTAGTTTTTAAGCACTTCATTACCATGAGTGAAAAGATCCAGAAAACATTAAGACCAAAAATACATATTGATAGGATTTAAAATACGAAAGTACCGGCCAGGCGTGGTGGCTCACACCTGTAATCTCAGCACTTTGGGAGGCCAAGATGGTAAATCACTTGGGGCCAGGAGTTCGAGACCCGCCTGGCCAGTATGGTGAAACCCCATCTCTACTAAAATTACAAAAATTATCCTGGCGTGGTGGCAGGCGCTTGTAATCCCAGGTACTCGGGAGGCTGAGGCAGGAGAATTGCTTTGAACCTGGGAGATGGAGGCTGCATGAGCCAAGATCATGCCACTGCACTCTAGCCTGAGTGACAGAGTTAGACTCCGTTTCATAAATAAAATGAAATAACATAAAAACAGAACGTATAACGTCATAAATTCGCAATCTATGGTTGGAACGTTTCTTTTTTGTTTATTTTTTGGGGGGGTTTTTGGGTTTTTTTTTGTTTTTGTTTTTTTCTGAGACAGAGTTTCACTCTTGTTGCCCAGGCTGGAATGCAATGGCACGATCTCGGCTCACCGCAACCTCCACCTCCTGGGTTCAAGCGATTCTCCTGCTTCAGCCTCCCGAGGGGCTGGGATTACAGGCATATGCCACCACGCCCGGCTAATTTTTTTTTTTTTTTCCAGTAGAGACAGGGTTTCTCCATGTTAGTCAGGCTGGTCTCGAACTCCCGACCTCAGGTGATCCACCTTCCTCGGCCTCCCAAAGCGCTGGTATTACAGGCGTGAGCCATTCCCCCCGCCGGAACTTTACTTTTCTTTTTATTTTTGTTAGCGATGGGGTTTCGCCATGCTGCCCAGGCTGGTCTCAAACTCCTGAGCTCAACTGCTCCGCCTGCCTTGGCCTCCCAAAGTACTGGAATTACAGGAGTGAGCTACTGCGCCTGGCCACTTTACCACCTTTAGAAGTCGTTTTAATTTTTTTAAAACAATCTTTTTTTTTGTTTTGAGACAGAGTTTCGCTCTTGTTGCCTAGGCTGGAGTCCAATGGCGCAATCTCAGCTCACCGCAACCTCCGCCTCCCAGGGTCAAGGAATTCTCCTGCCTCAGACTCCCGAGCAGCTGGGACTACAGGGACGCACCATCATGCCCAGCTAATTTTTGTATTTTTAGTAGCACGGCGTTTCACCATGTTGGCCAGGATGGTCTTGATCTCCTGACCTTGTAATCTGCCCACCTCGGCCTCCCAAAGTGCTGGGATTACAGGTGTGAGCCACCACACCTGGCCTAAAACAATCTTTTTAAGGTTTCCTATTGAAAAACATAGCACACATGTAGAAAATGCATAATCACAAGCACACAGCTCTGTGAATTATTACAAAGCAAACACCAAAGGACCAGTTGTAAGGGGCAAGATATTGCTGGCACAATACAAGCCCTCCAAGCACCCTTTTCCAACTACATCTTCCCTACTGCCCAAGAGGTAACCACAATTATGGTGTTTATGGCAATCATTTCATTGCTGGGCTTTAGTTTTATGCTTCTATATGCATACCTATTCACCAGTTTTGCAAATGCATAAAAATGCAATCCTACAGTATACACTACTTGAGGTTTATCTTTTATACTTCACTCATATCTTGTGAGATTTAAATATAATGGTCTAGGTCAGGCACGGTGGCTCACTCTGTAATCTCAGCACTTTGGGAGGCCAAAGTGGACAGATCACCTGAGGTCAGAAGTTTAAGAACAGTCTGGCCAACATGGTGAAACCCTGTCTCTACTAAAAATACAAAAATCAGCCAGGCGTGGTGGTCGATGCCTGTAATCCCAGCTCCTCCGGAGGCTGAGGCAGGTGAATCATTGCAGCGAGCTGAGATCGCACCACTGCACTACAGCCTGGGTGACAGAGTGAGACTCTGTCTCTAAATAAATAAATAAACAAACAAACAAACAGCCTATGTAGCTGAAGTTCACTGATTTTCATTACTACTCAGTATTTCTTCTTATAAATATTTATGTATTTATAAACTGATAACCACTGATGGTCATGTGGCTTTTTCTAATTATTGGCTACTTCAAATAATGCTATTAATATTCTTATACAGATATTCTAGTGCATATATGCACATGGGTCTCCACAATATCCATGCATACACAGATACCTCTAAGAATGAAATTACTGACACATAGGATACATGTAGTTCAAATTTAATAGATATTCCCAACTGTTGCCAAAGTGATTGTACCAATTTGCACTCCCAAGTGCAATATACGAGACTTCCCATTTCTCCACATCTCCATCATCACCTAATACTGTCCATCATTTAACTTTTAGTCTTTCTGGTAGGTGTACAGTGGTACTCAACTGTGAATTTTATTTGTATTTTCCAAATAACTGAAGAAAGAAACCTTCTCATACATATGTTTACTGACCTTACTGATACTCTTTTTTTTTTTTTTTTCTTTTTTTGAGATGAAGTTTCTCTTTTGTTCCCTAGGCTGGAGTGCAATGGTGTGATCTCAGCTCACTGCAACCTCCACCTCCTGGGTTCAAGCAATTCTCCTGCCTCAGCCTCCCTAGTGGCTGGAATTACAGGTGCCTGCCACCATGTCCAGCTAATTTTTAGTATTTTCAGTAGAGACAGGGTTTCACTGTTGGCCAGGCTGGTCTCGAACTCCTGACCTCAGGTGATCCACCCGCCTCAGCCTCCCAGAGTGCTGGGATTACAGGCGTGAGCCACGCGCCCAGCTCACTGATACTCTCTTTTATAAAGTACTTATTCAAGTCTCTTTACCATTTTACTATTTCATTGTTGAGTTTTTTTCTTCTTAATGTATAGGAGTCTTTTATATATTATTTTATATATCCAAGGAGAATACTCTTGGGTGTGTATGTGTGGATGTGTATGTGTGTATATAGGCATATACACAGAGAGAGAGAGAGAGAGAGAGACAGAGAGAAAGCATGCGTACACAAGAGCATGTAAATATCTTCTCTTATCCTGTAACTTGCCCTCCAATCTTTTTTTCAAGAGACAAAGTCTGGCTCTGTCACCCACGCTGGAGTACAATGGCACGAGGGTAACTCACTGCAACCTCAAACTCCTGTGCTCAAACGATCCTCCCACCTCAGTTTCCCTGAGTAGCTGGGACTACAGGTGTGCAACTACCACACCTGGCTAATTTTTTAGTTTTTTTATAGAGACAGCATTTTGCTATGTTGCCCAGGCTTGTACGGGCTTTTATGTTATCTTTTGATAAACATCAATTCTTAATTTTAATGTAATCCAACTTTTCACATCTGCCTTGATAGGTACTGCTATAATCTTCAGTTCAAAAAAATATTTCCCTACTCAAGGACACAAAAATGGTCTACTTCATATTCTAAGAGTGTTAGAGTTTTGTCTTTCACATTTAGATACAAATGTACCTATAACTGTGAAACTCAAGTCAAGCTTCATCAGATAAAGAAACTTGGGGTCAGGAGATGAGTAACTTGGCCAATGCTATATAGCTTATAAATGAGAGTTATGCCGGGCGCGGTGGCTCACGCCTGTAATCCCAGCACTTTGGGAGGCCGAGGCGGGCGGATCAGAAGGTCAGGAGATCGAGACCATCCTGGCTAACACAGCGAAACCCCGTCTCTACTGAAAATACAAAAAATTAGCCAGGCGTGGTGGCGGGCGCCTGTAGTCCCAGCTACTCAGGAGGCTGAGGCAGGAGAATGGCGTGAACTGGGGGGGCGGAGCTTGCAGTGAGCCGAGATTGCACCACTGCACTCCAGCCTGGGTGACAGAGCGAGACTCCGTCACAAAAAAAAAAAAAAAAATGAGAGTTATTAGCTCAAAAAAAACAAAATCACATCACAGTGAGCTGTCAATTTTACCTTAATTTTCATCAGCAATATAAGGATACTACATATTTTATATCCTCCAAGGTATGTTTGTTTAAAATGAGAATACTGTCCAGGCACGGTGGCTCAGGCATGTAATCCCAACACTTCGGGAGGCCAAGTCAGGAGGAAGACTTAAGCTCAGGAGTTCGAGACAAGCCTAGGCAACATGGCGAAAGCTCATCTCTACAAAAAAATACAAAAAATAGCCAGGTGTGGTGGCACACGCCTACAGTCCTAGCTACTCAGGAGGCTGAGGTGGGAGGACTGCTGGAGCCTGGGAGGTCAAGGCTGCACTGAGTCAAGATCACACCACTGCACTCCAGCCTGGGTGACAGAACAAGACTCTGTCTCAAAAAAACTAAATAAAAATAAATAAATAAAATGGATACATATATATTCATAGTATATGTTACTGAAATCACACCCTCATTATTTTATTTAACTTTTTTTTTTTTTTTTGAGACAGGGACGCTGTTGCCCAGGCTGGAGTACAGTGGCATGATCACAGCTCACTGCAGCCTGGACCTCTCAGGCTCAAGCAATCCTCTCACCTCAGGCTCCCAAGTAGCTGGGACTATAGGCACATAGCCCTACACTCAGTTATTTTTTTGTTTGTTTACTTGTTTGTTTGCTTTTTGAGATAGAGTATGACTCTGTTGCCCAGGCTAGAGTGCGGTGGAGCAATCTCAGCTCATTGCAACCTCAGCCTCTCAGGTTCAAGTGATTCTCGTGTACCAGCATCCCGAGGAGCTGGGATTACAAATGTGTACCACCACGCCCAACTAATTTTTGTATTTTTAGTAGAGACAGGGTTTTGCCATTTTGGCTAGGCTGATCTCAAACTCCTGGCCTCAAGTGATCCACCCACCTCGGCCTTTCAAAGTGCTGGGATTACAGGCGTGAGTCACCGTGGCTGGCTTTTTTTTTTTTTTTTTTTTTTTGTAAAGATGTGGTCTCGCTATGTTGCCAGGGATGGTCTCGAACTCATGGGCTCAAGCAAGTCTCCCACCTTGGCCTCCCAAAGTGCTGGGATTACAGGCATGAGCCACCATGCCAGCCACACTCAATATTTGAAAAGCATATGATCAGACTATATGAATATGGTTAACCTTATTCCATTGTCTTGATGACATAGTGAAAGGCGATGGGCACTGTTATTTAAGAATGTTATAAAAACTAACTTTTTTCCTCAGAAATAAGCCAGAATGATTTTTAAAACATGAACATAGATTTATTCAGGCTCTTCATTTGCAATAAAGATATCCACAATCAAAATTAATATTATGTGTAGAATTAAATATGTTTTTGTCTTAAAAAGAAAAAGGCAGTTGCTTGCCTATAAAACATTTTGTAGCAGTTTTCTAAAGAAAGAAGCAAGGCATACAATAAACTTACAAAAACCCAAATATTGCCTTGTGCTTTTGTGTACAAGTCCATTTCATTTCAATTAAAGAGTTCGAATGGAATATATTTTCAGAAGTTCAGGTCTATAACAAAAATCTTATTTTAACTATAATTTGAAATCCGAAGACATCAGATTTTCTTGCATAGGGAAACACAACATACTGAGGTCTTTAAAAGATTCAAAGTTAAATCTTTATGTTTACTTAATCTAAATGAGGGAAAGCCATTCCTCCTGAAGTTCACGTTCCTGATTATATCAAAATAGAATATAACTTCTCTTATCACCATCCCCGCAAACTCAGCCTGGCCCCTATTCCCTGTGGGACATTTTCTGCTAAAATGTGTATTTGCACTACTTGTCTTGAAATGAATTGCAATTTCTACCATCTACTTACTGAGGAAGGAGGAGGAAGGGAAAGAGTGGTGCTTCTTACAATCTTTCTTCACCTTATGGGCAAAGATAGCTATTTGCACTCTCTTGGCTGTTCATGAAACTACATGATATGCATAAGCTACGGTCCAGGACAATCTATGTTCAGATTTCTGTTGGGAACAAATTTCACCCACTTCATATATAAAAAAGGTTCATCATAATCTCCTTCCACAAAAACACTACAAGTTTCACATTTGAAGAGACTGTCACTTCTTTTCATTTTCCCAACCTGACCATCAACTTTGTAGACAGTCACAGTGTCAAACCTTCCACTCAAAAAACAAACGTTAAATCTAAAGCATGAATCTAAAAAATGGGGAAGAGAAAAACCAAGACCGACTGTCATCTGAGGCTACAGTCACTACTATTGGACCTACTCAACCAATTTACTCAAATCATAAATTAAGACCAATTCATTAAATGTTGTCAATAGTGGATTAACGGGCCAGGCACAGTGGCTCATGCCTGTAATCCCAGCACTGTGGGAGGCCAAGGTGGGAGGATCACTTGAGCTCAGGAGTTCAAGACTCAGTCTGGGTAACACAGCAGACCCCATCTCTACAAAAAATTTTTTTAAAAAATCACCCAGGCATGGGTAGTCCCAGCTACATGGGAGGCTGAGTTCCAGCTACTTGGGAGGCTACTTGCTTGAGCCTGGGAGGTCAAGGCTGCAGTGAGCCATGATCATACCATCCAGCCTGAGTAACAGGAAAAGACCTTGTCTCAAAAAAAAAAAAAAAATAGGGCATAACCAAGAATATCATGGGTGGCTCGGTTCCCCAGGACTAGCCCCCAAAGCAAACCAGTTTCATTAATGCAGTCTTGATTTTTATAATATGATTTGATTTGGTACAGTTTTATACATTTGCTACTATTGCAACTTCCAGAACAAGAGGGAAAGTAGGTAAAACTGAGCTTATGTGACTTGACGTCAAACATGGCAAAAATGATTTGAAACAGTTTGTTGTATTCCTAATAATGAGTAATAGGAAATTATCACAGGACTGAATAAATGAATGTCTCCAACTTTGTCAATGAGTCTCAATTTTAAAAATGAGGCACGGTCTGGACTCAGGTGTGTTTTGTAATCATAGTTCTCATTAACTTTATTCTGTTACACAATGCAGACAGCGACGCAGGTGTGCTCTGTGTGCATGCAGCTCCCTTGTGAGGGTAGCTGCTGTTTCCTCTTCTAAAGTTACTGAACGTGCCACCCTACCACAGGACACTCTACTAATCCCAGTGGAACACAGTACATGTTTTCCAGAAACAAAAGTGGGAGAGAACAGGGCAAAGGGCTGCATTCAGAGCCCAGAGAGGAGAAGAGATGGTTATCCCTAACCTCTGCTCTCTGCCTCCTGGGTTCAAGCGATTCTCCTGGCTCAGCCTCCAGAGCAGCTGGGACTACAGGCACCCACCACCACACACGGCTAAAATTTGTATTTTTGGTAGAGATGGGGTTTCACCATGTTGGCCATCCTGACTTTAAGTGATCCACCTGCCCTAGCCTCCCAAAGTGCTGGGATTACAGGCGTGAGCCCCACACCCAGCCCAAATGAGATTTTTTTTGTTGATGAGCTAACCCAATGAAGAAGTTAAACTAAGAATAGGTCATCTGAGAAAGTCATTAAAAAGCTTTAGTTTCCCTTTGTTTTCTCTTTATCTTGTTCGCTCTCTCTCTCACTCACCCCTAATTAATTTTCACTCAACTTAATATTCCCAAATTTTTAAAGTTTTCTAGGAAGGGCCAGGAACAGTGGTTCATGCCTATAATCCCAGCACTTTGGGAGGCCAAAACGGGCAGATCACTTGAGCCCAGGTGTTCGAGACCAGCCTAGGTAACACGGCTGTACAAAAAGTACAAAAATTAGCCAAGCATGGTGGTGCCCACCTGTAATCCCAGCTAATTGCAGGGTTGAGGGAGGGGGATCGTTTGAACCTGGGAGGTTGAGACTGCAGTGAGCCAATAAGATGCCACTGTACTTGGGTGACAAAATGAGACTCTTCTCTCAAAAAGAGAAAAACAAAACAATTTTCTAGGAAGGGCATGAACTTTAACAAGATACATGTCTGGGCACAGTGGCTCACGCCTAAAATCCCAGGACTTAGGGAGGCCAAGGCGGGCAGATCACTCGATGTCAGGAGTTCGAGACCAGCCTGGTCAACATGGTGAAATCCCATCTCTACTATAAAAAAAAAAAAAAAAATTATCCGGGCGTGGTGGTACATGCCTGTCATCTCAGCTACTCAGGAGGCTGAGGCAGGAGAATCGCTTGAAACTGGGAGGCAGAGGTTACAGTGAGCTGAGATCACGCCTCTGCACTCCAGCCTGGGCGACAGAGCGAGACTCCACCTCAAATAGAAAGAACAAAACACACACACACACACACACACACACACAATCTAATTACAGACCTCAGGGTACAGATACCAGAAACAGTAAAGTAGTGGGTTACAAGTAGCATCAGGTCCATTTGCAGGAGGAGTGGAACACCAATCCCAATAGTTCCGGAAGTTCTCTCCTCAACTATCTTCTGTTTTCCATGCTATCTGACCTCCACAGCTAGGGATCTGACCTCCACAGCTGGGGATTTGAAGGAGAACACTTTACCTAAGTGCAACTGAGTGGTTCAGCCTGGCAGCAGGCTCTGTCAGGGCTCACGGATTTATGCAGTGATACTGACAAGTCTACAGAAACCCAGATTATAAATTTAACATTTAGAACAATAATAAATTGAAATAAGTGCAATAAAATATATTCTTCCATGGGAAATTTTTAAATTAAAATAGATTTACATTATAGAAGGGACACACAAATCATCTCAAGTTGGACGATGAATTATATTATATAATGGATCTCTCTCTTTCAAAGATCCTACTTTGGACCTATGCAACCAAATGTGCAATGCACTCCTCAGTACCTCACTGACCACCCCTATGACTCTGGGCATGTCACTTACACCCACAAGGCTTCAGTTGCTATCATTTTTTTTTTAAGAATATTATTTGGCACCTGTAAGAATAGGATGATTATTTTCAAACATATCCAGACCAAAGACAACTTCTCCCACCTTCACTGGTCTGGGTCACCACTGGCTCCTCACTAGATAAATATAACCATCCCAGACAAGGTGCTTTATTTGTGCTCTGCCCCGACAACACCAAATTCGCTCTTCACATAGGAGCCAGTGTGATCTTTTCAAAATAATGTCCCAAAAATAGCAAAGGAAAGAAACAAACAGCCACCATATCTTCCTCTCCCACTTTAAACCTGTCAGTGCTTCCGTCTACACTTAAAATCCCAAATAGCCTTACTTACTATGGCCAGACAATTCCACTGACCACCTTCCTATTCCTCCCAGCCACGAAGTACAGGTCAGCCTTCAGGCCTCTGGACTTGCTATTCTTTCTGTCCCCACATCTTGAAAAGGCTGGTTTCTTTTTATCCTTTGGATCTGTGCTTAAATGTCCTTATTTCATCATTCTAAGATGCTACCACTAGAATGTAAGCTCCATGGGGGCAGGAACATTGTATGTTCTGTTCCCCCACATCCCTACCTCTAGCACCTGGCATAGTGTCTGGCACATAGTAGGCACCCTCCACATTTGGTGAACAAATAACCAGAAAGAGAATTGGCAAATGTAGAGACAGAATAAGTCAGTTTGTGGTTGCCTATGGGCTGGGGGTGATAGCAGGGAATCGGGAATGACTGCTTAATGCATATGAAGTTTCTTTGGGAGATGATGAAAATGTTATAGAATTCAATAGAGGTGATGGTTGCACAATTCTGTGAATATACTCAAAACCACTGAATTGCACACTTTAAACTGATGCATTACATGGCATTATTATATGATAAAATATATCAATAAGTATCATATGGAGAAAAAAAAAGGCCGGGCACGGTGGCTCACTCCTTTAATCCCCACACTTTGGGAAGCCAAGGCAGATGGATCACCTGAGGCCAGGCGTTCCAGACCAGCCGGGCCAACATGGTAAAACCTTGTCTAAACTAAAAATACAAAAAAATTAGCGGGGCATGGTGGCAGGCGCCTGTAATCCCAGCTACTTCAGGAGGCTAAGGCAGGAGAATCACTTGAACCCAGGAGGTAGAGATTGCAGTGAGCCGAGATCACGCCATTGCACTCCAGCCTGGGCGACAAGAGTGAAACACTGTCTCAAAAAAAAAAAAAAAATAGAAGGAAAGAAGAAGGAAAGGAGAGAGAAACTGTGGTTAGGCTTCAGGTTAATAATTGTTGTCTACAAAGAAACAAACAAAAAATATGAATACGCTCACACCTCTGAAACCCATACATGGATGTCCTTGGTTTCCATGAGCCACCCTTGGTTGCTTTTGATTTTTCTTTTTAAGCCTTAGAAGACAGTCTAGTATGAATAGTTAAAGAAAAATAAGATAATTACTATTTGAAGAAATCAAATGTTCCACATGGATTAACAAGACCAAAGATTTTGCAAATTTATTCCTTCAGAAACAATGTCCCACATCATGAAAACTAAGAACATAAATTAACGGCCGTGATTGTTCTTCATTTAAAGCATCTGAGGAAAATCACCTTTGCAAGACCCGCGCGATGGGCTCCTTTAGACTCCATGTATGCAAGGTATTTGTTGAACTCCCGGAACTCCTCCATGGAGGGTCTGAAGGTCATTATCTTACAGCTGGGGTTCAGAGGACTTTCCGCCTCGGCCACCTCCATGATGGCTAGGGCAGTGTCTGCAGAGAAGACAACAGGGTTAACAGAACTGAATTATTATGTGCTTTAGGTCGTGTTTAACAAACAGTATGTCAGCTCCCCCAGCAGGAACCCTTCTCTTTCAGTCACTTCCCATTCCCTTCTACCCGTCTCACTCCCTCATCTCTGCCTGAATCCCCGAACAAACAAGGGCCTCTAGTCATTCCTCTTGCCAAGTTCCCTATGCTTGGCAGAGAATCACTGATCTGACTGTACTGTTAGCCTCCTCAAAACCCTTCCAAGTAAAAATAAATTTTCTGGGCCGGGCGCAGTAGTTCACACCTGTAATCCCAGCACTTTGCGGAGCTGAGATGGGCAGATACAAGGTCAGGAGTTCGAGACCAGACTGGCCAACATGGTGAAACCCCATCTCTACTAAAAGTACAAACATTAGCCGGGCATGGTGGTGCATGCCTGTAATCCCAGTTACTCAGGAGGCTAAGGCAGGAGAATCGCTTGAACCTGGGAGGCGGAGGTTGCAGTGAGCCAAGATCTCGCCACTGCACTCCAGCTTGGGCGACAGAGACAGACTACAGTCTGAGCAACAGAGCGAGACTCTGTATCAAAAAATAAAGAAATAAAAAATAAATACATAAATTTTCTTTTTTTTTTTTTTTTGAGACAATCTCGCTATATTGCCCAGGTAGGAGTGCAGTGGCGCGATCTCAGCTCACTGCAACCTCCGCCTCCCAGGTTCAAGCGATTCCCCTGCCTCAGCCTCCCAAGTAGCTAGGATTACAGGTGCCCGCCACCATGCAGGGCTACTTTTTTTATATTTTTAGTAGAGATGGAGTTTCACCATGTTAGCCAGGCTGCTCTCGAACTCCTGACCTCAGGCAATCTGCCAAGCGCGGCCTCCCAAAGTGCTAGGATTTATAGATAGATGTTAGCCACCGAGCCCAGACGTAAAAATAAATTTTTTTTTCTTTTTTTTTGAGACGGAGCTTCACTCCTGTTACCCAAGCTGGAGTGAAATGGCACAATCTCAGGCTGGGCGCGGTGGCTCAAGCCTGTAATCCCAGCACTTTGGGAGGCCGAGACGGGCAGATCACAAGGTCAGGAGATCGAGACCATCCTGGCTAACACGGTGAAACCCCATCTCTACTAAAAATACAAAAAATTAGCCAGGAGAGGTGGCGGGCGCCTGTAGTCCCAGCTACTCCAGAGGCTGAGGCAGGAGAATGGCGTAAACCCGGGAGGCGGAACTTGCAGTGAGCTGAGATCCGGCCACTGCACTCCAGCCTGGGCAACAGAGCAAGACTCCGTCTCAAAAAAAAAAAAACGAAATGGCACAATCTCGGCTTACCGCAGCCTTGACCTCCCCGGTTCAAGCAATTCTCCCGCCTCAGCCTCCCGAGTAGCTCGGATTACAGATATGGGCCACCACGCCCGACTAATTTTGTATTTTTAGTAGAAATGGGGTTTATCCATGTTGGACAGGCTGGTCTCGAACTCCCGACCTCAGGTGATCCACCTGCCCTGGCCTCCCAAAGTGCTCGGATTACAGACATGAGCCACCGTGTCTGGATGTAAAAATGAATTTTCTAACCTTGCAAGTTTACAAAAGATGTTGCTACTATCTACCAGTTCTGAAACAGACTCTCACTCACATATGCACCTGTACAAAGGCCTAGTCTAGGCTGAGTAGAGAAGGTTAAAAATCATTAGAGTTTACTCAGGTGTGCTTCCAGATTGTCATATCATGCCTTCCTACAGTAATTAACAAGTTCTCCATTCAGCAAAATCGCCAGGCACCAGGCAAGACACAGAAAAGAAGAAGGATGGAGACAGAAAGGGATGGATTTGTCTTCACCTTCCAAGCAGTCTAGAGGCTGAACAAATGTCAACATAAAAATGTACACAGGGGCTGGGAGTGGTGGCTCACGCCTGTAATCCCAGCACTTTGGAGGCGGGAAGATCACTTGAGGCCAGGAATTCGAGACCACCCTGGGCAACATGGTAAAACCCCATCTCTACTAAAAATACAAAAAATTAGCCGGGCGTGGTGGCACACGCCTGTAGTCCCAGCTACTAGGGAGACTGAGGCAGGAAAATCACTTGAACCTGGGCGGCAGAGGTTGCAGTGAGCCGAGATCGTGCCACTGCATTCCAGCCTGGGTGATGGAGTGACGCTATATTTCAAAAAAAAAAATGTACACAGGAAGAAGTAACTAACTCCACCTGGGTTAATGAGCAATCATTTTCCCAGAAAGGAGGAGAGTTAAGTCTTATAAGAAGGTATAGGAGTTGGCCAGACAAGACAGAGGGCACTCTAGGCAACAGAAATATCTGGAAGTACTGCTGGAATGAAGAGTTTAATAATGTGTCTGGAGCATAGAAAGGAAAGATTATAGGAGATCAAAGTAGAAAAGTAGGCAAGTTTTACTATGAAAACACAGGCTTAGTCTCGCTGTCAATAAACAGGATGATTCCTTCAGCAAACATTTATTGAGCCCCTATCAAGAAACAGGCACAGAGCATGCAAAGAAGCACTGAAGTGGCTGCCTCAGGAAGGAGTCCCACCCCAACCTTCTTCTAAATCCATTAGGACCTGGCATCTGATAGCACAAACAACAAATCCTCCTGGAACAAAGTTTTCCTCTTTTTTCTTTGTTTCTGAATTTAATCTGCCTAATAGAAAAATTGAAAGTGAGGGATGGGGCAGACAAAAGGGTGAAATGTTATGAGATAGTAAGAGGTTAAAACACAGCAAGGCTGGCCGGGGCGTGGCTCACGCCTGTAATCCCCACACTCTGGGAGGCCCAGGCGGGCGGATCACTTGAGGTCAGGAGATCGAGGCCATCCTGGCTAACTTAGTGAAACCCCATCTCTACTAAAAAATACAAAAAAAAAATTAGCTGGGCGTGATGGCAGGCACCTGTAGTCCCAGCTATTCAGGAGGCTGAGGCAGGAGAATGGAGTGAACCCAGGAGGCAGAGTTCGCAGTGAGCCGAGATCACGCCACTGCACTCCAGATTGGGCGACAAAGTGAGACTGTCTCAAAAAAAGAAAAAATAGAGCAGGGCTACAGATAGTGATGTAGTCATTATTCGTTCAAAGCAAGTTTGGCTGGGCAAGGTGGCTCACGCCTGTAATCCCAGCACTTTGGGAGGCCAAAGCAGGAGGATCACCTGAGGTCGGGAGTTCGAGACCAGCCTGACCAACAAGGAGAAACCCCTCTCTATTAAAAATACAAAATTAGCCAGGCGTGATGGTACATGCCTGTAATCCCAGCTACTTGGGAGGCTAAGGTGGGAGAATCACTTGAACCTGGGAGGCAGAGGTTGCAGCAAGCCAAGATCACGCCACTGCACACCAGTCTAGGCAACAAGAGCAAAACTCCGTCCCAAAAAAAAAAAAGAAAAATAAAGTTTAGCTGGGTGCAGTGGGCAGTGGCTCACGTCTATAATCCCAGCACTTTGGGAGGCCAAGGCAGGCAGATCACCTGAGGTCAGGAGCCCGAGACCAGCCTGGCCAACATGGCAAAACCCTGTCTCCACTAAAAATATAAAAATTAGCCAGGTGTGGTGGCAGACACCTTTAATCCCAGCTACTTAGGAGGCTGAGGCAGGAGAATCACTTGAACCCAGGAGGCCAAGGTTGCAGTGAGCCAAGATCGTGCCACTATACTCCAAAAATAAAGTTTTTTTGTTTTGTTTTTTAAGACGGAGTCTTACTCTGTCACCCAGGCTGCAGTACAGTGGCATAATCTTTGCTCACTGCAACCTCCACCTCCTGGGTTCAAGTGATTCTCCTGTCTTAGCCTCCAGAGTAGCTGGGATTACAGGTGCATGCCACCACGCCCAGCTGATTTTTGTATTTTTAGAGGAGATGAGGTTTTGCCATGTTGGCCAGGCTGATCTCAAACTCCTGACCTCAGGCGATCCCACCTGCCTTGGCTTCCCCAAGTGCTGGGATTATAGGCGTGAGCCACCACACCCAGTCTAGAAAGTTTAAATGAGCATCTATCTCACAACGCACACGTCAGGAGGCAGGAGATTCACAAAAATTAAACCTCATCGCCCTTTAGGAACTTACAATCCAAAGGAGAAAATAATCCATCCGAAAATATATTAACACATGGTAGAAAATATTCTGGATTCTCCCTGCCTCAGGAAGGGGGCTTGCAACAGGGAAAAACCTTCCAGGCTACCTTCCTACATTCCTCTGTTCACGTGTAGACAGGTATACACCCTCAAATCCATGGGCTTCAGGATAGCAGCCTCACTCTATATAGTAAACACACAGTCCTTTAGAAGCATCTGGATCTGGTCCAGGCGCAGTGGCTCACACCTGTAATCCCAGCACTTTGAGAGGTCAAGGTAGGCAGATCACTTGAGCCCAGAAGTTAGAGACCAGCCTGGGCAACATGGTAAAACCCTGTCTCTACAAAAAAATACAAAAATTTGCTGGGCGTGGCCAGGCACGGTGGCTCATGTCTGTAATCCCAGCACTTCGGGAGACCGATGTGGGCAGATCACCTGAGGTTGGGAGTTCGAGACCAGTCTGACCAACATGGAGAAACCCTAAACCCTTCAGTCTCTACTAAAAATACAAAAATTAGCCAGGCGTGGTGGCACGTGCCTGTAATCCGAGCTACTAGGGAGGCTGAGGCAGGAGAATCGCTTAAACCCAGGAGGCAGAGGTTGTGGTGAGCCGAGATCATGCCATTGCACTCCAGCCTGGGCAACAAGAGCAAAACGCCATCTCAAAAAAAAAAAAATTAGCCAGGTGTGGTGGCAGGCACCTATAGTCTCAGCTACTCGGAGGCTGAGACGGAAGGATTGCTTTACCACCCCAGGGGGCAGACGGTTGCAGTGAGCCAAGATTGTGCCACTGCACTCCCACTCCAGCCTGGGTGAAAGAGTGGGAGCCTGTCTCAAAAAAAACAAAACAATCTGGATTTGGCCCTCGCCTAACTACTATGGCCTCATCCATTATCACTGTCTGCACTGTACTTTATGCTCCAACAATACTCACTGACTCATGCTTCTGTAAACAAGCAAAGCTTTCTGTGTTTCTGTACGTTATTCCTTCCCCTCATAGCAGCCTCTGCCTGCTTCCTCACCTGACAAACTCCTGCACACCCTTGAGATTCCTAATCCTCTGGAACAGGCCTGCCTGACCCATCACTGTGTTCCCAACTCCCTCTCTGCGTTCATTATAGCAGTTGCCTGTCCCAGTTGCTGGCACTTCCAACCACCCACTGAGCCATCAGCTCCTCCAGGGAAATGCCAGCTCACCACCTCTTTAAGTCCTAGCATACAGTCTGGCACTCCAGCCTGGCTCACAGTATCTGCTGCAATAATTATTTGCCAGCTGAATGACGGAATAAGTGCCAAATTGTTAACATATTTACATAATGATACCAAATTCAGGAAAAGGAAAGCACTAGTCCCAAACACAGAAAAGTTACTTAGAAAACAGATTTGCCTGCATGACTGGTAAAGAATAATGCAACAGAAAAATCTGGGCAGTGAGTACAGGGAAAAAGCCCATAGATCACCTCTGCAGAAACATTTGGTACACAGAAGGCAGTGTTCATCTTCAACAGGCTAAAGAACAAGGATGGCCTGAGCATTTCTCTAGGCAGAGGAAGAAGCCACTAGGAAAATGGAAATCCACTGAGTCATTCAACAAATAGTTATTGAATGCTGAATGCTCGGTAGTCATTCACCAGGGAACAAAGTCCTGACATTAACGGAATGAAACAGACAATAAAAAGTGCATGCTATGAAGAAGAACCAAGGGTAAGGGGATAGAGTGCAAAGGGGAGGGGTGGCTATTTTACACAGGGTAGGCAAGGGAAGGCACTTTGGAGGGACAAATGGCTGAAGGAGGGAATCAATCATACAGATACCTAGAAGAAAAGCATTTTAGGCTGAGGTAACAAGGAAAGAGACTATTGGACTCTTCAAGGAACAGCAAAGAGATGCGTGTGGCTGGAACTCAGTAAGCAAGGAGAAGAATGGTGAGAGATGAACCTGGGGAGAAAAGGAGTTTGGCATTTACTCTGCATGAGATGGGAACTGATTCCTGGGGTTCCTCCCCTTCTTAGTCATCCAGTTCCTGGTACTCAAACATCCATTTCCCTTTAAGGAGATAAGGCTGTCTCTAAGGAAACTCTTCTGGACCAGCTGAAGCAGAGAAGTGAGCTGGCTCACATATCATAAATCACATTCTGGCTCTTGTGTCAAAAAAGGACAAGGCTGGAAGCAGGGAGGTCAACAAGGAGGCAATTCACACTAACTCAGGCAAGTTAAGATGGTAGCTTGGACCCAGGATGGGAAGAGGGAAATGGTCAGAATGCAGATTGCAAATATATTGTGAACACAATTTCTTGACAGAAGAGAAATAGGAATCAAAAATTTCTGGTCTAAGCAACAGAAAAATGGCTCTGGGCCTGGGCATGGCAGCTCACCACTTTGGGAGGCCGAGGTAGGCGGATGACCTGAGGTCAGAAGTTTGAGGCCAGCCTGGCCAAAGTGGCGAAACCCTGTCTCTACTAAAAATACAAAAATTAGCCAGGCGTGGTGGTGCGTGCCTGTAATCCGAGCTACTAGGGAGGCTGAGGCATGAGACTCATTTGAACCCCAGAGGCGGAGGTTGCAGTGAGCCAAGACCTTGCCACTGAACTCCAGCCTGGGTGACAGAGAGAGACTACGTTTCAAAAAACAGACAAACGAAAAATGGCTCTGACAAGAAATTGAGGCACCGAGATTAAGACACACAGCAAATTAACCGCTACTAGAATTAAACCTAGCCTTTGACCTAGTTTGCTAACTGGTCTAGGAAATATACTCTGCTAGTTTCTAGCATCACTACTCCCTTGATTACACAAAACTATTTCTACCTACAAATCAGATATATAAAGACCTAGGTAGCTTAGGTTTTAGACCTTTTTCTATCTTTGAAGTTAACATAGGATAATCATAAAATTTTAAATATGTTAAATCATCTAACACCTACTACACCACCCAGATCTTTGCCAATATGATAGGCAAAAAAGTCTGGTTAAGTTTCATTTATTTGCTTGTTAGTGACAGTGATCATTTTTGAACACACATAACCATTTTCATTTCTTTTTTGGGGGGGTGCCTACTTATATTCATTACATTTATAAGGTATTTATATTAATAAACGTTCCATTCCTTGAGTTCCTCCTAGTCCATATTTATTATTACTAAACTTAATTGTGCTACAATTAAATCCCCAGTCCCTCATTTCTCTTTTACCTTTATTTTGCTGAACCAAGAAGAAACAGAAGTTCAAAATGTTCTTCCAGTAATGTTTCCAAGTCATAGGAAGAGAGGTATATCTTACAACAAGCACCAGTATGATTTTTAGCTGAAGGTGATAATCATTTTTTTAAATGCTACCCTTCTTTTGACTGAGTCCCCAAAGTGAATGACAATACTATCTCTGATGGCAACTGTTATCTTGCTTCCACAGAGCTGGTCTTCAATGTTTCTGAGACCACCTACAGCAAAAACAATATTTATAGCAAGTACCCTAATAATTTTTTTAATAAGCTAAAGACCTTTCCATTGAATACAGTCCAGCACTAACTCATATAACAACCCATGTTTGTTTCTGAAATTTTTTACATTATGATAAAGGACAAACATCTACTCTCTTTGTTCTAATGAGAATGTGTCTTTATTTGTAATAAAAAAGAAACCAAGGTTGATGCTTTCCGGCCAAAGGTAATACTCTATCCCACAATGCCTTCCTTCCCTGTGTACACCTGTTTCTGACTTGTATTCTCTTAAACAACTTCTGTGGGAGGAGTAAAAACTGACAGCTCTCATCATGTATTAGTTTTTTCAACAAAGCCGGCCACAGAACTGATGTGCACTGCTAACTAACTGCCTCTGAAGAGAACACTTCAGTATCTACTTTAAAACACAGCCCTCTAGGAACCCAGGCACTCGCAGTTAGCAGACTACGTCTTTGGCTAGAAAAAGCAGGATTCTGGGCCCCACCTGAGGTGATGGAATCTGGCCTTTCAATCCCAACACTCAGCATACTGGGTGTGGCCTCACAGGAGCCAAGCAAGCTTCTGCTCCGCACACTGCTTTGGTTGGGCATTTTTAGGGATTGACTTTTGTTTCCCCCCAAAAGACACGCTGAAACCTAAGCCCCAACACCTGTGAATGTGGCCTTATTTGGAAATACAGTCTTTGCAAATGTAATCAAGTTAACATGAGATCATATTTGATTAGGGTCGGCCCTGATCCACTATGACTGGTGTCCTTTTAGGAAGAGAAGAGGCCAGGCGCAGTGGCTCATGCCTGTAAACCCAGCACTTTGGGAGGCCAAGGCGGGCAGATCACCAGGTCAGGAGTTCAAGACCAGCCTGGCTAACATGGCGAAACCCTGTCTCTACTAAAAATACAAAAAAATTAGCCAGGCAAGGTGGCAGGTGCCTGCAATCCCAGCTACTGGGGAAGCTGAGGCAGGAGAATTGCTTGAACCCAGGAGGCAGAGTTTGCAGTGAGCCGAGATTGCTCCACCACACTCCAGCCTGTGTGACAGAGTAAGACTCTATCTCAAAAAAAAAAAAAAGAGGAAGAGAAGAGACACAGGAAAGAGTGCCATGTGAAGATGGAGAAAGGGACTGGAGTCATGCAGCTGCAAGCCAAGGAATGCCAAGGACTCCCGGCAAACACAAGAAACCACAAGAAAGGCACTGAGCAGATTCCTCCCTAAATCCTTCAGAGAAAACATGGTCCTGCCAACACCTTGATTTTGACCTTTAGCATCCAGAACTGTGAAAAGATAGACTTCTCTTGCTTTAAGCCATCCCAGTTTGTGATAATTAGTTACATTAGCCCTAGGAAACTAATACAGGCATGAAGGGCCAGACTGGAGGGAAAGGAGAAGAGGACCACGTTCTCCAATCTTAGCTTTATCAACAACAAAGCTCCTAATACTAAGACTTTTCATCTAACTTCATCCTTCTCAAATGTTTCTAAACTGGGGAGGAAAAGGGAAGTTGCAGGCCACCTCCCCAACTCTCCATTAACCATTAGCACATCTACCCAGTTATTGAACCACAAGAGGGCTTGAAAGGGCCCCCCAGGCCCGGGCCCCAAGTTAGTAAGCAACACAGCAAAGAAACTCCCTAAGCCCCCTCACCATTTTTGACTGAGCCAGGCCTCATTTCTCTCTCAGAAGTCCAGGCAGCTTTTATTTCATCCCTTTCATCCCATTCTGATCACCACTCCATCTTGTTCCACCAGCCTGCTGAGGCCAGGGGTAGGAATGGAAGAGCAGACTCAAGGAGATAGTTCTCAGACAGAGCACCTTGGATCCTAGACCAAAAAGAATTTTTTTTCTCTTTCTTTTGCTATAAAGAACATAGTGGGCCGAGTGTGGTGGCTCACACCTGTAATCTCACCATTTTGGGAGGCCAAGGCGGGCGGACCACTGGAGGTCAGGAGTTCACAATGAGCCTGGCTGACCCGGTGAGACCCTGTCTCTACTAATAATACCAAAAAAATGAGCCAGGCACGTACCAGTAGTCCCAGCTACTTGGGAGGCTGAGGCAGGACATAACACATCTAACTGGATTTTTATTTTCTCCTCAGGACCAGAAAAAAATAACTGGATTTTAATCCCTCCCACATGCCCCCTCCACTTAGTAGCTGTGTGACCTCAGGAAAGTTACTTAAACAAGGCCTCTGCTTCCCCATCAGTAAAATGGGGTAACATTACCTAACCAACTACATTGTGGTGGGGATCCAATAAGCCACTAAATGTAAGAATTTAGCATATTGCCAGGTTAGAGTAACATCTGCATGCTGGCTTTGAAAGAAAGAAAAAAAAATTCGGCCTGGCGCGGTGGCTCAAGCCTGTAATCCCAGCACTTTGGGAGGCCGAGACGGGCGGATCACAAGGTCAGGAGATCGAGACCATCCTGGCTAACACGGTGAAACCCCGTCTCTACTAAAAACTACAAAAAACTAGCCGGGCGAGGTGGCGGGCGCCTGTAATCCCAGCTACTCGGGAGGCTGAGGCAGGAGAATGGCGTGAACCCGGGAGGCGGAGCTTGCAGTGAGCTGAGATCCGGCCACTGCACTCCAGCCTGGGCGACAGAGTGAGACTCCGTCTCAAAAAAAAAAAAAAGAAAAAAAAATTCAAATTAAATATCTTCGATGAGTTTCTTCCTCACTGCCTACAGATGCTCAAATTTCTCCCACATAATTTTCAAAGGCTTCCTGTATACCATGCCCCCTCCTAGACTCACCCAAGCTACAGCCTTCTCTGCCTAACCTCTCACAGACAAATCCCAACAGAGAATGGCCTCCACTCACTTTGTCCAGTTCACCTCCTAACTCAAATCTTCATCCCCACTGCAATCTGATGTCTGCCTTCACCAGTGGATTGAAATCATGCCAGAAAAAGTTGCCAGTGACTTTTTAATTGCTACAACCATTACGTTGTTTTTAGTCCTCTTACCCACCACCCTTCTGCAGCCTCTGAAACCGGAAAAGCCTCTCCAGGCACAGCTTTTGTGGGTGGCGGGAAACTAGCCCCTCCTCACTCTCTGATGGTCACTGCCCTCTCTAGAACTCCTTTCCATGCCCCTAACTCCTCAGCCAACCCCTCCACTACTGGTACGCTGCAAGGCCCTTTCTGCAGTCATCTTCCCTTTCCAGCAAACATAGACATTATAGGAGACTTCATCCACGCTGACCTCAACTGTCCTTCCCAATACCTTCGAAAAATGCTACCTGGGCCTCTCTCCCATGAATCTCAGTCCAGTAAATCTAAGTGCCTGCTGGCACAACCATTTGAAGATGAATATAAAGCTGTATAGAGACAACAATGAATCTGAAACTTAACAAGGATAAAAAGGAATCTGTCCTCCAAAATCTGCTTCTCTATCCCAGTCTCAGTCCTTACTCATTCAATCCATCCACAGTTTAGGTTGCCTCTTTGTGGGCAGCACTGACCACAGCTAATCCTCAAAGGGCTTACAAGTGCAGGAAAGAACAAGTACACAGGTGGTTATTATACCACAGGTCAGGTGCTGCAATAAAGGGAAGCACAAAGCACCACAAAAGCCTTTAGAACAAGAACAGTGGGAGCTACCTTTCACCAGGGCAAAGGTGGAGAAAGAAGTGAAAAGTGAAAGCATCTCCTATACACCAAGCCCATCCTCTACTGCAAGGCCAACATCAGAATCCCAAGAGCCTTCCCAAACCTACCTTCTCTTACTCTCCACGCCTGAGTGGCGACCTCTGTACTCAATTAAACATCCTGAGCATCTTTCATATCCATTCTCTAGTCTCCATACCAACTATTACTATCCTGAGTGACTTTTGTCGTTTTTTTTCTTCAACCACCCCAAGAGCCTTTGCTGATTTTCCCTTTAGTTCATCACCCTCAATTCTCTTCTATACATCTACAAAAACATAAAGTAAACTTTCTGGACACAAAACTGATGATGTTATCCCTCTTTTAAACTCTTCAATAGCTCAATATCGTTCCAGTACGGAGCCATGAATCTAGCTCCTGCCCTTCCCCTTCCTCCTCAAAGACCCCCCAACTCTTTTTTTTTTTTTTTTACATGGAGTCTCGCTCTGTCGCCCAGGCTGGAGTGCAGTGGCACAATCTCGGCTCACTGCAAGCTCCGCCTCCTGGGTTCACAACATTCTCCTGCCTCAGCCTCCCGGCCGCTGGGATGACAGGAGCCCGCCACCACGCCCGGCTAATTTTTTGTATTTTTAGTAGAGATGCGGTTTCGCCGTGTTAGCCAGGATGGTCTCGATATCCTGACCTCGTGATCCGCCCGCCTCGGCCTCCCAAAGTGCTGGGATTACAGGCGTGAGCCACCGTCCCTGGCCCTCAAAGACCCCTTTTGCCCACCTGAAACCTTTGCTTCACTTAAAGCCACTCGATGTTCCCAAGGGAGTGAAGCCATTTCCCTCCTTTGCTGGTGCTGTATATAGACATATGTGTCACGTGTATGCCGTTACGAATACTTTCTGTGAGCGAGACATCTGTTAAGTGCATTAATGTTCATTCTCTTCATTAAATCCCATAAGAACTCCATTGAGAGAGTGACCATGAATATCCCTATTTCACTAATGACAGAGAATAAAATGCTTGCTCAAAGTCCCAAGTTAGTAGGAGCAGAAGATGGGAACTGAGCCTAATCTGAGATTCTACTCATAACTGCTTTGCTATTTGCTTGTCCTATCCTCAGTGGTACCTATCTGGCAAAACTCATCTTTCAGATTTTATCTTACATGTTGACTCCCTTACAAAGCTTTTCGGGCAACACTACCCACCAACTGACAACGTTCTTTTTAAATGCTCTCCTCATCCACACTCCACACACGCATCATCAATCTTCATTATTCATAGATTCCATATCTACAAATTTATTTATTTATTTTTTTTTTTTTTTTTTTTTTTTTTTTTTTTTTTTTTTTTTTTTTTTGAGACGGAGTCTTGCTCTGTCGCCCGGGCTGGAGTGCAGCGGCCGGATCTCAGCTCACTGCAAGCTCCACCTCCCGTGTTTACGCCATTCTCCTGCCTCAGCCTCCCGAGTAGCTGGGACTACAGGCGCCCGCCACCTCGCCCGGCTAGTTTTTTGTATTTTTAGTAGAGACGGGGTTTCACCGGGTTAGCCAGGATGGTCTCGATCTCCTGACCTCGTGATCCGCCCGTCTCGGCCTCCCAAAGTGCTGGGATTAGAGGCTTGAGCCACCGCGCCCGGCCTACAAATTTATTTATAAATGTATTTATAACCAGGCCGGGCATGGTGGCTCACACCTGTCATCCCAGCACTTGGCAGGCCAAGGCGGGCAGATCACCCAAGGTCAGGAGTTCGAGACCAGACTGGCCAATGTGATGAAACCCTGTCTCTACTAAAAGCACAAAAATTAGCTGGGCATGGTGGCAGACATCTTTAATCCCAGCTACTCAGGAAGCTGAGGCAGGAGAATAGCTTGAACCCAGGAAGTGGAGGTTGCAAGTGAGCCAAGAGCATGGCACTGCACTCCATCCTGGGCACAAGAGTAAGGCTCCATCTCCAAAAAAAAAAAAAATTATAACCCCTAAATCAGTACTTGTATCACCACTTGTACGGTCATTCACAGACATGCACAGAGCAATGAAAAATTTGAATTGCCAAATGCACACATTCCCAGCGGAGGCCAAACAAAGGCTTTCTTGTTTCAGCTCTCATAATGCAAACAAGTGTCCATTCTATGGTCTGTTTAGTGTCATGATTTTTGCACTTTTGCACTGTCTGTTGGTGATTTAGCTGCTTAAAATGGCCTGCAAGCAAAATGCTGAAGCGCTGTCTTGTGTTTCTAAGTACAAGAATAGTATGGTTTATGGCTTATAGCTATATAGCTTATGACAAAAATACATGTTTCTTAAGGTTGGTTCAGTCATGAGTTGCAGTGCTGTTGGCCATGAGTTCAATGTTAACAAATCAACAATTATATATTAAATACAGTGTCTTTAAAAAGAAAACACACAAAAAACAAGATTATATATTCATCAATTGATGAAAATGTTCTGACCAGAGGCTGACAGGAACCTAAACTTGTACTTCCACTACGAGCAACATTTCAGTATTCACTAGTTCATTGTTCATAATGACTTTATAGAGCATAACTACTGCAAATAATGAGAATCAAGTATACCTTGGCCCTTGTAATAAGACCATTCAGAAAAAGCCCCTGCCCCAAAGAAGCTTCCCAGCCTACAGGGGTAAATTCAGGCAGCCACTCCTACAGACTACAATTGACTAAGCTGGCACAATCACTCCCCCGGGGACTCAGAACGAGAGAGCAAAGACAATGTCATGAGGGGCTACGGCACCCACTGTCTGCTATATGCATAAACAAAGAATGAGAGAAGGAAAGAGATCAGCAGAGAAAAGTAGAGTCAAGAGAATGCAAGGCCCCCAAAAAGACGAAGGGAGGAGAAAGCCAAGACTGAATCATCACAGGCATAATGAAAATCACGTGCTCGATGCCTGAAGCATCTGCACCTTCAAGAGACTGCACTCCGGAGAGCTGAAATCTACATTACATTTGACATTCCAAATATGATTAAAGTCTTTTTTTTTTTTTTTTTTTTTGAGATGGAGTTTCACTCTTGTTGTCCAGGCTGGAGTGCAATGGCGCAATCTCGGCTCACTGCAACCTCTACCTCCCGGGTTCAAGCAATTCTCCCACCTCAGCATTCCCAAGTAGCTGGGATTACAGGTGGAAAGCACCACATCCGGCTAATTTTCATATTTTTTTGGAGAGACAAGGTTTTGCCATGTTTCCAGGCTGGTCTTGGACTCTTGAGCTCAAAGCGATCTGCCTGCCTGGGCTTCCCAAAGTGCTGGGATTACAGGTGTGAGCCACAGCACCTGGTCAGTTTCTCTTTTGTTTTTGTGGGGGGGGGGGGGGTTGTTTTTAAGAGTAGTACGAGAATTAGGATACTTGAGAAGCAATATGAGCCAGAATCCTTGCAGATGTTTACAAATTCCCGATCTCTTAACTTTTTACTGTTATAATTCCCACATCTCATTTGAGATTAAAAATAAATTACCACTTCTTTAATGGTGTTTTCCAAAGGATTCAAGTTAAATTTGGTAGAAACAATAACATTGTTGTATTCACAGCTAATCTACTTACATAATTTTTAATATATCTCATACTTACACAGCTGGCATAAACTAGAATGGAAATACTGTTGACTTGCTGAGTATTCAACTGGTACTTGGATATATTAATACTAAGCATAGCCTATTTAGCCAAGTGTGTGAGCGTCAGTGGTGTTCTTTACAGAGAATGTATGGTATCCCTTATCTGGTTAAGATAAGGGTGATTCAGAGCTTCTACTATAGTAGGCCAGTAAGATTAAGTAGTTGTAGGTGGCTGGTTAGTTTGGTTAAATAGCTCAATTAGTAATTGCATTCAGTGCTACAAAATGAATTTTGAGCCATTCAGGTTAATTTCATAAAGATTACACCAAGGAACCAATTATTAGAAAGGATTATTATCAAAACGCAAATAGGAGTGAATAAACCTCCATGTGATGCACATCTGGTATCTGTAAAACAGGTTTCCCACTTGCCATTGTCATCAGTTTATATTTGATAATTGCATCAGTCATGATTCAATTACCCATAGTAGACACTGCTCTGGTTAACTTAAGCAGAAAGGGATTTGATATTGACTAGTGTTACAGCACTGTTGAAGGTTGCAAGAGCAGGCTCTCAGCTGGATCCCCAGGGAAGTCTCCCAGAACACTGTTGCAGCAGGAGCTGTCAAGGGAACTGCCACTGCTACTACAAATAGAAGATCAGGGTCCAAGTTCATAGCACCTTGGCTGAGATCTGGGGAGCATGAAGTTGCCGTGGCATCTGTTTGTTTCATGAACACACCAAATTAGTTATGATCTGGGGGTCAGGAATCGTGCCAGAACTATTTCTTCAGACCCAAGCTATTTCTGCTAGTTCTGCTCCAGCAAGAATGCCTTACAGGTTTCCACTCTCTCCTTACTCTGCTCAGTTTTGAATCTAAGTCTTTTCATATCAAAAGACTTTAATCGGGCTGGGCAAGGTAGCTCAGGCCTGTAATCCCAGCATTTTGGGAGGCCAAGGCAGGTGGATCACCTGAGGTCAGGAGTTCAAGACCAGCTTGGCCAACATGCTGAAATCCTGTCTCTATTAAAAATACAAAAAATTGGCCGGGCCACTGCACTCCAATCAGGGCAAATGTGAGACTCCTTCTCATTAAAAAAAAAAAAAGACACCAAACCTCCACCTAGATAGATGAATCTCACAAATATAACACTGTGACACAGAGTCTTGCTCTTATTACTCAGGCTGGAGTGCAGTGGCATGATCCCGGCTCATTGTAACCTCCGCCTCCTGGGTTCAAGAGATTCTCCTGCCTCAGCCTCCCAAGTAAGTGGGATTATAGGCATGTGCCACCACGCCCAGCTAATTTTTGTATTTTTAGTAGAGGCGAGGTTTCAACATGTTGGCCAGGCTGGTCTCAAACTCCTGACCTTAGGTGATCCTCCTGGCTCAGCTTCCCAAAGTGCTGGGATTACAGGCATGAGCCACTGCACTGGGCCTTGGAAAAATCTGACAGCTCTTTGTATTTAGCTGTGGAAGCAGAGAGTTGTCACTTGAGTGAATACATTATTTAGCTACAAAGGCCTGAAAACCAGGATGGGTGAGGTGGCTCATGCCCATAATCCCAGGACTTTGGGAGGCCCAAGCGGGAGGATCACCTAAGGTCAGGAGTTCGAGACCAGCCTGGCCAACATGGTGAAAGCCTGTCTCTACTAAAAAGACAAAAAGTAGCCAGGGGTGGTGGCAGGTGCCTATAATCCTAGCTACTCAGGAGGTTGGGACAGGAGATTTGCCTGAACCTAGGAGGCAGAGGTTGCAGTAAGCCGAGATCGCACCACTGCACTCCTGCCTTGGCAACAGAGTGTGACTCCATCTCAGAAACAAAAAAGAAAAAAGAAAAAATTAGCCAAGCATGGTGGCATGCCTGCAGTCCCAGCCACTCAGGAGGCTGAGGCAGGAGCATTTCCTGAGCCCAAGAGTTCAAGGCTGCAGTGAGCTATGGATTTTGCCACTGCACTCCAGTCTGGGAAACAGACTGAGATTCTGTCTTTACGGGGAGGCGGGGAGGCCTGAAAAGCTGTTTGTTTTGAAGAAAAATGATGGAATGATGGGACTAGTTATCTTGACTGTCAAACTTAAGAATTTCAAGTTTTCACGGTTTGCAATTGGAAACCATTTTAGTTTGCAATTACAAAGCATTTTAAATATGGAGGATGACTTGTTAAGAATGTTACATTTGATTAGCCAAACATGGTGGAGGCAGGTGGAGGTTGCGGTAAACCAAGATCACGCCACTGCACTCCAGCCTGGGCGACAGAGCAAGACTGAGTCTCAAAAAAAAAAAAAAAAAAAAAAAATTTAACTTCAAGGACCTGGGGGCAATGAGAACAGAGATAACAACTTTCTTGTCTTAGGTAAACGAAACAATCTCAAAAATGTAAAACACAGGCATTCACTACTGAAAGAGCTACACTCACTACAGAAAAGAGAAAATGACGCAGACCACATTGTAATTCTAAAAGTCCTCCCATTAGCCCCCGGAGATGTGCCCAGCTGAAGCGGAAAAAAGAACCTTTGCATGACTAACAGCTAGGGCACCTAACATTTAAGTACTTAACATGAACATCAAGAGGTTAACAAACTTACTCAAAATTAGCTTGGAAAAGAGAAAGCCTAGGAGTTACTGAGGTTTTGCTAAGAACTTAAGCGGCAGAAAGGTGTAGAGAGCTTTGGGTGCTTAAGGCCTGCTTCCACCCTTCTGTAGATGAAAACACCAAAAGTATAATATTAATAAAAAGAATTCGGCCAGGCACGGTGGCTCACGCCTGTAATCCCAGCACTTTGGGAGGCCGAGGTGGGTGGATCACAAGGTCAGGAGATCAAGACCATCCTGGCTAACACAGTGAAACCCCATCTCTACTAAAAATACAAAAAATTAGCCAGGAGTGCCAGCGGGCGCCTGTAGTCCCACCTACTAGGGAGGCTGAGGCAGCAGAATGCCATGAACCCGGAAGGTGGAGCTTGTAGTGAGCCGAGATCACTGCACTCCAGCCTGGAAGACAGTGAGACTCCGGCTCAAAAAAAAGTCTTCTTCCCAGATAGCTGCCTAAATTGACCAAAGTCCAAAGGAAATCAACAACAGCAATACAGATTAGACAATTGACTACAGATTCCTCCCTCTTTGTTAGGAAGTGAAAATCCATTGTTTCCTTACTTGGGGGTAGGGGGTGAAAATACAGAAGGGTGAGAAAAGTTACAAGACAAGACAATAAAAACTTCAGGGTAAACCTAAGCACTATAGGAATTCTTGGGGAAAAGATAAGACTAAAAATGGGCCCAGTAGGAGAAGGCTCTAAAAAGGGGATTTGAGGCCAGGCGCGGGGGCTCACGCCTGTAATCCCAGCACTTTGGGAAGCCAAGGCGGGTGGATCATGAGGTCAGGAGTTTGAGACTAGCCTGGCCAAGATGGTGAAACCCCATCTCTACTAAAAACACAAAAATTACCCAGGTGTGGTGGCATGCGCCTGTAATCCCAGCTACTCGGGAGGCAGAGACACGAGAATCGTTTAAACCCAGGAGGCAGAGGCTGCAGTGACAGTGAGCTAAGATAGCGCCACTGCATTCCAGTCTGGGCCAACAAGAGCAAAACTCCATCTTAAAAAAAAAAAAAAAAAGTGGGTTTCAGGTGGGCCTTGAAGATAAATGGGACTTGAGCCAAAGAAAGCAGTGTTGAGGCCAGGCACGGTGGCTCACGCCTGTAATCATAGCACGTTGGGAGGTCAAGAGATTAAGACCATCCTGGCCAACATGGTGGAAACCCCATCTCTACTAAAAATACAAAAAATTAGCTGGGCACGGTGGCACGTACCTGCAGTCCCAGCTACCGGGGAGGCTGAGGTGTGGGGAAAAGAAAGAGAGATCAGCCTGTTACTGTGTCTATATAGAAAGAAGTAGACATAAGAGACTCCATTTGGTTCTGTATTTGAGATTCTGTTAATCTGTGACCCTACCCCCAACCTTGTCCTTACAAGAGACATGTGCTGTGGTGACTCAAGGCTTAATGGATATTGGGCTGTGCAGGATGTGTCTTTGTTAAACAAGTACCTGAAGGCACTTGGCTGGTTAAAAATCCTGCCCGTCCCTGGGCAATGGAACATCTAGGTGTAAAACCCCATTGTGTGCTTTGTTTACCGAGCAAGGAGAAAACCGCCTTTAGGAATAAGGTGGGACTTGCTGGAGCAATGCTGCTAAAAGGTTTATGGAGCGTTTGCATATGCATATTAAGGTACAGCATTTTCCTTTAAACTTATTCATGTTACAGTGATTTTTGTTCATATGTCTTACTGCTGATTTCCTCCCTACAGTGATCCTATTGTCCAGCCACTCCCTTATCTTTTTGATGGTAATGATAATTATCAATAAATACTAAGGGAACTCAGAGACCGGTGCTGGCGTGGGTCCTCTGTAAGCTGAGCGCTGGTCCCGTGGGCCCCGCTTTTCTTTCTCTATATTTGTTTCTGTGTCTTATTTCTTTTCTCAAGTATCTCGTTCCACCTAACGAGAAACACCCACAAGTGTGGAGGGGCAGGCCACTCCTTCACTGAGGCAGGAATTGCTTGAACTCAACAGGCAGAGGTTGCAGTGAGCCAAGATCGTGCCACTGCACTCCAGCCTGGCGACAGCGCGAGACTCTATTTCAAAAAAGCAAAGAAAGATGTGTTGAGCTGAGCATAGTGGCATGCACCTGCAATTCCTGTAGTTCCAATTACCCAAAAGGCTAAGGTGGGAGACTACCCTGAGCCCAGGAGCTCAAGGCTTCAGTGAGCTATGATCGCACACTACACTCTAGTCTAGGAGATAGAGTAAGGCCTCCCATCTCTAAAAAGAAAAAAGAGAAAGGTGTGTTATCCTTCTTTGGGATATAGGGAACACACAAAAATAATTTTTAACTGTTCATGTATCAAAAGTAACAATGGTTCTCAACCAGGGGTGATTTTGTATCCTTGGGGACATTGGCAATGCCTGGAGACATTTTTGTCACAAAAGGAAGAGTGCAAGTTGCATCTAATGGGTAGAAGCCAGATATGCTGTTAAACATACGAAAGTCACCACAACAAGCAACTGCCAAGCACCAAAACATCAGTAGTGCAACTGTTTAAAAACCATTTGCACAGTGGCTCACGCCTATAATCCCAACACTTCGGGAGGCCGAGGCAGGCAGATCGCCTGAGGTCAGGAGTTCGAGACCCGCCTGAACCAACATGGAGAAACGCTGTCTCTACTAAAAATACAAAATTATCCGGGTGTGTGGCCCATGTCTGTGATCCCAGCTACTCCAGAGGCTGAGGCAAGAGAACTGCTTGAACCTGGGAGGTAGAGGTTGCGAAGAGCCGAGCTTGTGCCATTGCACTCTAGCCTGGGCAACAAGAGCAAAACTCCATCTCAAAAAAAAAAAAAAAAACCATTTGCTAGTGCCTAGAGAAATTCTAGCATAAGTTCAACAATAGACATGTACAATAATGTTCATTACTGCATTTTTGTAACAGTTAAAAACTGAAAATTCAAAAGTCAATCTACAAGAGAATAAGTAAATGAATCACAATATGTTCACCTGATGGAACTACACAGCAGTGAAAATTAACAAATCATAGCTACTTCCAGAAATATGGATGAATCACCAAGCGCAGTGGCTCACGCCTGTAATCCCAGCACTTTGGGAGGCCAGGCAGGCTGATTACTTGAGGTCAGGAGTTCGAGATCAGCCTGGCCAACATGATAAAACCCCATCTCTACTAAAAATACAAAAATTAGCTGGGTGTAGTGGCGCATGCCTGCAATCCCAGCTACTCCGGACACTGAGGCAGGAGAATTGCTTGAGTCTGGGAGACAGAGGTTGAAGTAAGCCGAGACCGTGCCACTGCACTTGCACTCCGGCCTGGGCAACAGAGCGAGACTCCATCTCAAAAAAAGAAAATAAATATGGATGAATCTCAAAAAGTCTTGAACTAACCAAAGCGTAAGTCCATTTTCACGAATCTAAAAAATAAAATTTAATCTACTCTTTAAGGATAAATGCATAAAAAACAAATCCTTTTTTTTAAAGCAAGGGCATATGGAACACAAAAATCAGGACACAATTGCCAAGGAGAGAAGATGGATGAGGTAGAAGAGAAACACACAGTGTTATCTGGGTGAATTCATAGAACTATATTATGTCTTTTGTATGCTCCAAGTTCATATAAAACCTTTTTTAAAGATGAAACAATCAATATAGGTAACATATTTCTATAAATATCAGGAAGAAAATGTTTTAATTCTATGTTAAAACTTTTTTTTTTTTAAACAGTTTCACTCTGTCACCCAGGCTGGAATGCAGTGGCACAGTCTCAGCTCACTGCAATCTCCCCCTCCCGGGTTCAAGTGATTCTCCTGCCTCAGCCTCCCAAGTAGCTGGGATTACAGGCGTGTGCCACCACACCTGGCTAATTTTTGTATTTTTAGTACAAACGGGGTCTCGCCATGTTGCCCAGCCTGGTCTCAAACTTCTGAGCTCAAGCGATCCGCCCACCTTGGCCTCCCAAAGTGTGCTGGGATTACAGGCATGAGCCACTGCGCCCGTCCTAAAACTATTCTTTAAGAAATCCTTCTGTATGTCAAGCAGTTACTCTAAGTTTTTTAATTTGACAATTCCATATGTTTGTTTATTACCTAAAGGAAGACAAACCTGCATGCCCAGTGAAGGACTGTGAACCCCAACAGAGAACTGTAAACTGTTTTTTCATTGTATTTTGTTACATTACTTTAATGTAAATGTCTAGAGTGGCCAGGCACGGTGGCTCACCCCTGTAATCCCAGCACTTTGGGAAGCGGAGACAGGTGGATCACTTGAGGTCAAGAGTTCGAAACCAGCCTGACCAATATGGTGAAACCCTGTCTCTACTCAAAGTACAAAAATTAACCAGATGTAGTGGCATGCGCCTACAGTCCCAGCTACTCAGGAGGCAAGACAGGAGAACTGTTTGAACTCAGGAGGCAGAGTTTGCAGTGAGCCAAGATTGTGCCACTGCACTCCAGCCTGGGCACCAGAGCAAGACTCCGTCTCAAAAATAAACAAATAAATAATAAAAATAAATAAAACAAATGCCTAGGGTTTGGTTATGCATTTGTATCCAAGCCCTTAAAAAGGAAATAACTTGCCTACGTCTCTTTCCCCAATCTTACTCTATTACACAACCAGTAACACATCTACGAATACCTACACATTTTCTTTTTTTTTTTGAGACAGAGTCTCACTCTGTCACCCAGGCTGGAGTGCGATGGTGCAGTCTTGGCTCACTGCAACCTCCATCTTCCAGGTTCAAGCAATTCTCCTATCTCCGCAAACTGAGTAGCTGGGATTATAAGCATGCGCTATGACACCCAGCTAATTTTTGTTTTAGTCGAAACAAGATTTCACCCTGTTGACCATGCTGGTCTCGAACTCCTGGCCTAAGTGATCCACCCATCTCAGCCTCCCAAAGTGCTGGGATTACAGGCATGAGCCACCACGCCTGGCCTATGAATACCTATACAGATAAAACTGACAGATTAAATGGACAATCAAGTGTAGCTCATTTGGTAAAACACCTTTAACTTTTTTTTTTTTTTTTTTTTTTGAGACGGAGTCTCGCTCTGTCGCCCAGGCTGGAGTGCAGTGGCAGGATCTCAGGTCACTGCAAGCTCCGCCTCCCGGGTTCACACCATTCTCCTGCCTCAGCCTCCGGAGTAGCTGGGACTGCAGGCGCCCAGCCACCTCGCCCGGCTAGTTTTTTGTATTTTTAGTAGAGACGGGGTTTCATTGTGTTAGCCAGGATGGTCTCGATCTCCTGACCTCATGATCCGCCCGTCTCGGCCTCCCAAAGTGCTGGGATTACAGGCTTGAGCCACCGTGCCCGGCCAACACCTTTAACTTTTAAATAATCATAAACTATAATATCAACGACGACATTGGCATTAAATAAACAGTAATTTGTCTAAAGTATCTGCTTCCGTTTTTTTTTAAATGGTAATTTATGGTAGCATTTGCACACTGTGGCTGGGCACAGCCTGTAATTCCAGCACAATGGGAGGCTGAGGCAGGAGGATCGCTTAAGCTCAGGAGTTCGAGACAAGGCTGGGCAATATAGGGAGACTCTGTCTCTCCAAAAAAATTAAAAAATTAGCCAGCCGTGGTAGTGTGCACCTGTAATCCCAGTTACTCAGGAGGCTGAGGCAGGAGGATCACTGGAGTCTGGGAGGTTGAGGCTGCAGTGTGCCATGATCTCAACACTCCACTTTAGCCTGAGTGACAGAGTGAGACCTTGCCAAAAAAAAAAAAGAAAAAGAAAAAGAAAAGCCAGGCACTGTGGCTTACACCTGTAATCCTAGCACTTTGGGAGGCCGAGGTGGGTGGATCACCTGCAGCCAAGAGTTTGGGACCAGCCTGGCCAACATGGTGAAATCTTTCTCTACTAAAAATACAAAATTTAGCCAGGCATGGGGGGGTGGCACGCACCTGGAATCCCAGCTACTCAGGAGGCTGAGGCAGGAGAACTGCTTGAACCCAGGGGGCAGAGGTTGTACTGAGCTGAGATGGCACCACTTCACTCCAGCATAGGTAAAGAATGAAACTCCATCTCAAAAAAGAAAAAGAAAAAAATTGAAAGAAAATAATTGGTGCCAGGTGCGATGGCTCACGCCTGTAATCCCAGCACTTTGGGAGGCCGAGGCAGGCGGATCATGAGGTCAGGAGATCGAGATCATCCTGGCTAACAGGATGTAGTAGAAACCCGGTCTCTACTAAAAATACAAAAAAAAAAAAAATTAGCCAGGCATGGTGGTGGGCACCTGTAGTCCCAGCTACTCGGGAGGCTGAGGCAGGAGAATGGCGAGAATCTGGGAGGCAGAGCTTGCAGTGAGCCGAGATCGTGCCACTGCACTCCAGCCTGGGCGACAGAGTGAGAATCTGTCTCAAAAAAAAAAAAAAAAGAAAATTATTTGTACATTATGCACCCTACCAATATCTTTTGATATGGTAGCAAATCTTGACATAAATATGCCATTAATGGCAGTGGGGGAGGAGACAAGAAAATTTACAAACAATAATTCTAAATAAGAAATCTGTGGCCGGGCACGGTGGCTCATGCCTGTAATCCTAGCACTTTGGGAGTCCGAGGCAGGTGGATCACGAGCTCAGGAGATCGAGCCCATCCTGGCTAACACGGTGAAACCCCGTCTCTGCTAAAAACACAAAAAAAAGTCGGGCATGGTGGGGGGCACCTGTAGTCCCAGCTACCCGGGAGGCTGAGGCAGGAGAATGGCGTGAACCCAGGAGGCGGAGCTTGCAGTGAGCCGAGATTGTGCCACTGCACTCCAGTCTGGGCGAGTCTCTGTCTCAAAAAAAAAAAAAAAAAAAAGTTACAAAGATTGTTAAAATCACTTTTTAAAACTTGCAAACCTAACACTATCTGATATGAGATGTGATCCTTATGAAAAGTTAAAAAAAGAAAAATTCTGAACAGTTGTCAGTAAATTTGTGCTTAAAAAAACTAAATTAATTCTCATTTCTAGAAAAATTACAAAACTACGCTAAAATTTGGGTCCAGACAGGACCAAATATCTATGTTATCAATGCCAACAAATATTTCTGCTTGAATAGATAAAGAGACTGCTCTGGCTGGGCAAAGTGGCTCACGCCTATAATCCCAGTACTCTGGGAGGCTGAGGTGGGTGGAACAAACACCTAAGCTCAGAAGTTCAAGACCAGCCTGGCCAGCTGGAAACAGTGGCTCACGCCTGTAATCCCAACACTTTGGGAGGCCGAGATGGGCGGATCACTTGAGGTCGGGAGTTCAAGACCAGCCTGACCAACATGGAGAAACCCCATCTCTACTAAAAATACAAAATTAACCGGGCGTGGTGGCGCGTGCCTGTAATCCCAGCTACTTGGGAGGATGAGGCAGGAGAATAGCTTGAACCCGGGAGGCGGAGGTTGTGGTGAGCCGAGATCGTGTCATTGCACTCCAGCCTGGGCAACAAGAGCAAGACTCCGTCTCAAAAAAAGACAAACCAGTCTAGCCAACATGGTGAAACCCCGTCTCTACTAAAATACAAAAATTAGCCAGGCGTGGTGGCAGGCACCTGTAATCCCAACAACTTGAGAGACAGAGGCAGAATTGCTTGAACCCAGGAGGTTGATGTTACAGTGAGCCTAGATCGCACCACTGCACTCCAGCCTGGGCAACAGAGTAAAACTCTGTATCAAAAAAAAAGAAACAAGAAAAACAGACTGTTCTCCTACGAATATTAATTTAGAAACCTAACTCATTCACTTTCTAAATCCTTATTTTTATGTAACTGCATTGATAAAGACAGAAAGCAGCCAAACAAAGCCATTCCAACAGTTTCCAAAATTTGCATTCCACAGGATTGTGAGTTCACACTAAAAGCCTGCTGGGCTTGCACTGTCTCCCTCGTGGAGGCTGAAATGGGGAGAGGCTTCCCAACACCTGCAAAAGCTACCTGAGTCTCCCAGGTAGGTCACAACCCCTTGGGCCTGCTGTGGCTTCCTGGCAACTACTACCCAGGTCACCCACTGAGGCCCTCCAGCACTCAGCCTGGGCAGCAAGCCCCTCACCAACTAGCAGACTGCACCGCCTCTGCACCCACCTGTTGCCTGGACCATTGCTTTCCAGCAATTCTATATTGTGACTTTTATGAGATTATCCAGTCTCTTTAGTCCCATCAGAAGGACTCATGGGAGGCCACATAAACTACTCATTCTTAGTTTAAAACATAAAAACTAAGCCTTAAAATTGAAATAATGGCCGGGCGTGGTGACTCACGCCTGTAATCCCAGCACTTTGGGAGGCCAAGGTAAGTGGATCACCTGAGGTCGGGAGTTCAAGACCAGGCCTGACCAACATGGAGAAACCCCATCTCTAGTAAAAACACAAAATTAGCTGGCCGTGATGGCGCATGCCTGTAATCCCAGGTACTCAGAAGGTTGAGGCAGGAAATCGCTTGAACCCGGGAGGCGGAGGTTACGGCACTGAACTCCAGTTTGGGCAACAGAGCGAGACTCTGTCTCAATCAATCAATCAATCAATCAATCAATAAAATTGAAATACTTAGAAAACATATTTCAAGACAATTTAATATGCAAACTTTCCAATTATTCCTAAAGATTCACAGTCAGGCCAGGTGCAGTGGTTCACGCCTGTAATCCTAGCACTTTGAGAGGGGGAGGCCGAGGCAAGAGGATCACCTGAGCTCAGGAGTTTGAGACCAGCCTGGGCAACATGGAGAGACCTCATCTCTTTAAAAGGAAAAAAAAAAAGATTGATGGCCAGGCGCAGTGGCTCACACCTATAATTCCAGCACTTTGGGAGGCTGAGGCGGGTGGATCACAAGGACGGGAGTTTGAGACCAGCCTGGCCAACATGGTGAAACCCCATCTTTACTAAAAATACAAAAATTAGCTGGAAGTGGTGGCACGCACCTGTAGTCCCAGCTACTCTGGAGGCTGAGGGAGAAGAATTGCTTGAACTGGGGAGGCAGAGGTTGCAGTGAGCCGAGATCATGAGATTCTGTCTCAAAAAAAAAAAAAAAAAATTCAAAATCGCAAAAACCATATATGATATCGTCTATATTGAAAAAAAAGAGGTTGAAAAACATCAAACAAAATAATCTGACCATCCTTGCTTTTTTTCATTATTAATGAATGCAAGAAATACTATTTTAGAGAATTATGGCAATTTGCACATTTTTTGTTAACTATGTGTCAAAAAAAACCTGAGGGAAATGAATTTGACATACGCTATATGCAATCTGTGACACTGAAACTTGCAAAAGTATTTGTTGATCATGTATTCCCTCAATCCTGATACCAATACCCAGCTTCTTGACATGAAAATATATCTAAATGTATTTTCAATATCTACAAAATGAAATAGGAAACCATAAATCCAAACTGGTAAGTTGACAGTTTGACAAGTTTAATTTCCCCAGAGTCTCAATTATTTAACCAACTTATAGTAAAATTAAATACAATCATGATACAAGCACAAAGTCAAGTCACACTCTGTTACCCAACATTTTTCCTTGATTTACAACACATGGGGATTTTTGGTGGTTTTTTTTTTTTTTTTCTTTTTAAGATGGAATTTCACCCTTGTTGCCCAGGCTGCAGTGCAATGGCACGATCTCAGCTCACTGCAACCTCCGCCTCCCAGGTTCAAGCAATTCTCCTGCCTCAGCCTCCCAAGTAGCTGGGATAACAGGCATGCACCACCATGCCCGGCTAATTTTTGTATTATTAGTAGAGACAGGGTTTTGTCATGTTGGCCAGGCTGGTCTCAAACTCCTGACCTCATGTGATCCACCCGCCTCAGCCTCCGAAAGTGTTGTGATTATAGGCGTGAGCCACCAGGCCCGGCCTAACACATGGTTTTAATAAATACATGACCAAACCCTTATTAAGGTTCACAAAAATAAATTCTATCTAGACTACATTTTGTCTAATTCATAATTTTTCTTTGTTGTTAAATAGCAAAACAAATGTCTCCATTGACCCCTTCTCCATGTGCTTGCTCTTGGAGCAGAAGGAGGCACTGTCCATCTACACAAACTCCTTCAGTAGCATAACACTGAGAGCTATCCTCATTGACAACTCTTCGAGTACTGACATCTTATTAAAAAGAACCTTCTTATTAAAAAAGTCTTGCATTTGCTTGGTTCTTTACTGCACTTTAACATATATTACTTCATTTTCATTCTTAAAAGTTCTCTATGATGTTAGCAGGCTGTGATTATTCCCATCTGAGAAATGATGAAACCAAGCCTCAGAAATGGAAATAAATTTTCTAAGGTCAAACAGCAAATAAGTGCAATGAACTGATTGCAAGTTTTGTATCCCGGACCCAGATCCCAAATATAACTGACCTCTTTGCTAGGCTCTCCAGCTGCCAAAAAAAGAAAAGAGAAGAGAAGAAAAAAAGAAAAAAGATCACACCAAGGCCCACTAAACAAGAAACAAATCTTCTCTCCACTAGGTAAAGAATTCTGATCAATTTTTCAGAAATGTATGACATGTTATTTAAGATGTTCCAGATTGCATAGAAAAAAAAATAATAACAAGCTTAGTAATCTTTTCTTAAGAAGCCTAAAATGAGTAACAAAACTTAAAAACGACCCAAGAAAATTGCAAACCAGCTTCATTTAAGAATATTGATGAAAATTTCCTTTTTAAAATGAATAAACTCCAGGCCAGGTGCAGTGGCTCACGCCTGTAATTCCAACACTTTGGGAGGCCGAGGTAGGTAGATCAACTGAGGTCAGGAGCTCGAGACCAGCCTGGTCAACATGGTGAAACCCCACCTCTACTAAAAATACAAAAATTACCCAGACGTGGTGGTGGGCACCTGTAGTCCCAGCTACTCGGAAGGCTGAGGCAGTAGAATTGCTTGAATCTGGGAGGCGGAGGTTGCAGTGAGCCAAGATTGCATCACTGCACTCCAGCCTGGGCAACAGAGTGAAACTCCATCTTTGAAAAAAAAAGAAAGAAAAACAAAAAGTGCCAAGATCATGAAAATCAAGGAAAAAAAAAAATCAAGATCATGAAAATCCTTCTCAAATCCATATTTGAGATTGAAGGATGCTTAAAAGAACTAAAACAAGAATATACATTGCACAATTCTGCACTGGATACTTTTGCTACCAAGAACATTAATTACTATAACAAACAGTGAAATATGAAGAATCTAAAAATTAGATGACAGTAATATATCAGTGTTAATTTCCTGATTTTGATGGATATACCGCAGTTATAGAGAAAAATGTAGGAAATACACATTGAATTATTGAGTAGTGAGGGAGCATGAAGACAACCATTTGTACAAAAAAAATTTAAACATAAATTTATATAGAATATCTCTAAAATTCCCTAAAAGAAACCTTAACAGGGGTTTACCAGAAGAAGGGAACTAGCTGTCTAAAGGCTAAAAGTGAGAACCATGTACATTTTACCCTTTCATACCTTCTGAATTTTATATCTTGTTATATACTTGTACTGCCTGTTTGAAAATAATAAAAGAAATATTATATGTGTATACATAATACAAATCTAGAAAAATACATTAAAATTATCAAAAAAGAAAGGAAAATGAATTTACCTATCTCAGGGCCAGATTCTTCCCGCTAACAAAAGCTGCCTGAACATTATAGAGTGAGAGGTATCACTTTATGTGCCCAAATTTTAGGGAAAGATTCCTTTTGGAAAGTTAAATAGATGGCCAGGCACAGCAGCTCACGCCTATAATCCCAGCACTTTTGAAGGCTGAGGCAGACAGGTCATCTGAGGTCAGGAGTTCAAGACCAGCCTGGACAACACGGCAAAACCCCGTTTCTACTAAAACCGGCAAAACCTCATCTCTACTAAAAATACAAAAATTAGCAAGGCATGGTGGCAGGTACCTGTAGTCCCAGCTACTCAGGAGGTTGAGGCAGAAAAATCGCTTGAACCCGGGAGGCAGAGGTTGCAGTGAGCCGAGATCATGCCACTGCACTCCAGCCTGGGTGACAGGGCAAGACACCGTCTCAAAAAAAAAAAAAAGGCAAAAAAGAAAGAAAGTTAAATAAACTACCCACCTACCCGCAAAAAAAAAAAAAAAAAAAAAACTTCAATTCACCCATTCAAAGGGATGCCTGCAACCATTCAAAGGCATGCCTGCGACCATTCAAAGTATCTGATGGACTCTCAGAACAGAACAGAATAAACAATATACTAATGATCAGACAAAGCATGTCCTCGGGACTGGAATTTAAACAAACATCTGGTACAAAAATGAATGAAAAGATGGAGGAAAAAAGGGAGCCAAATGAAGGAATGTATCTGCTTCTTTAACCTTGCTCAACAACAGAAAGTGCAGTGGCAGAGAAGAATGTTCTGATAAGCAGAGGTGAATGCTCAAGGGTCAGGGAAGCCCAGCAGGTTAAAAAAAAAAAAAAAAAAAAACACAAACATCCTGTTCAACACTACCCATCAGCTGGGGCCTACCTGTCACCAAACAATGTGTGATCATTTATGTGCTTTCCCAGGGACCAAGACTTTCTAGAAAGAGCCCTAATGAGCAGACACAGCACTTCGGATCCAGGTTCTAGTTCTTCCTGCCAGTTTAATTAGGGAATGACACTGAAGACATTAGTCTTCCAATGCCTGACACTCTCAGTCAACTGGAAAAGTTCTTATTTCTAAATGTGCAATGCTAAAAGTGGGAGCAGGACTATGAACCCTCATAAAATGTCCCACAAAGAGACCCTCACCAAAGGTGGCCAACTGTCCTAACTCTGACATTTCTAATTTCAAAAGTTTTCCCATTCTTTCCAAGTAAACAGCAAATCAATACTTTTTTTTTTTTTTTTTTTTTTTGAGACGGAGTCTCACTCTGTCGCCCAGGCTGGAGTGCAGTGGCCGGATCTCAGCTCACTGCAAACTCCGCCTCCCGGGTTTACGCCATTCTCCTGCCTCAGCCTCCAGAGCAGCTGGGACTACAGGCACCCACGACCTCGCCCGGCTAGTTTTTTGTATTTTTTAGTAGAGACGGGGTTTCACTGTATTAGCTAGGATGGTCTCGATCTCCTGACCTCGTGATCCGCCCGTCTCGGCCTCCCAAAGTGCTGGGATTACAGGCTTGAGCCACCGCGCCCGGCCAGCAAATCAATACTTAAAATGATAGCTTTTTGTATGATTATCATATATAAGTTGAGCACCTCCAATCCAAAAATCAGAAATACTCCAAAATCTGAAAGTTTTGAGGGCAAACATGACACTCAAAGTAAATGCTCATTTCAGATTTCAAATTCTCAGATTACAGATGCTCAACTGTAAATATAATGCAAATATTCCCAAATCTGGAAAAAATCCAAAATTCACGTATTTCAAATAAGGAATACTCAACCTACAGAATATATTTTCATATATTTTAAAATATTTACTTTGCCAGACACAGTGGCTCATGCCTATAATCCCAGCACTTTGGGAGGCTGAGGTGGGCGGATTACCGAGGTCAGGAGTTCGTGACCAGTCTGGCCAACATGGTGAAACCCCGTCTCTACTAAAAGTACAAAAATTAGCCTGGTGTGATGGTGCACCCCTGTAGTACCAGCTACTCGGGAGACTGAGGCAGGGGAATAGCTTGAACCCAGGAGGTGAAGGTTGCAGTGAGCCAAGATCATGCCACTGCACTCCAGCCTCAGTGACAGAGCAAGACTCCATCCCCCCGAAAAAAAAAAAGAAAAAGAAAATAGAGTACAGCACAGGTGGTAAAGTTTTGTGAAACTTTTGTTTCAATTTTATATATTTGTGTGTGTTGGGTCATGATGGGTAAGAAGTATTTCCCAATGTGTGTCCTGGTTTTACAGTTTCTTCTATTTTTGCATATATGTAAAAGTCATTAATTTGTGCAACAAATGTTTGTTGAGCACCTATACTATAGTGCTGGTAAGGCAACAGTGTGCTATACAGAATAGAAGGGAATAAAAATACTTAGTCTCTCCCCTTGTAGAATCTTTACAGGGTAGAAACAATCAAATAATCACATAAATATACGATTATAAACCACTAAGTGTTAGGGAAAAATATAGGGAATTAAGATAGATCATCATTAGGGAAGCTGATTTAATCGGAGAAGAGAAATGAGTAAACAAGTCAGGTTTCTCTGAAGAAGTACATTCAAGTAGAGATCAGAAAGATGTATGAAAAGGGGGAAAATGAGAGGAGAAATCAGTCAGGCAAAAAACGGCACATTCGGAAAGTTGTATACAGTTTGAAGAAAAGAAAAGCCAGTAGGTAGAGAGAAAATGAAGAATCATCTAGATAAGACTTGGGTGGAGCTTGGGGTAGAAAGAGATATGGCAGGAATTTTAAATATCCTGAGGCCTATGAGAATAATCCAATAGGCATTTTAAAGATTAGGCTGAAAAGAGATTGAAGGGAGGCTGGGAGTGTATGGTAGGATAACAGCATTATTCCTGAAGCAAAAGTGACAAGGTGTAAGTGATACTTTGGATGTGAAGGCTGAGGAACCATGAAGTGTTGGATAACTCATAATGAAATGAGTGAGCAATGAAATGAGATGAGATGCATGAGAAATGCCAGAGAAGCAGAGCTGAGAGGAAAGATCAGAGTTCCAATTGTTACAGTTAACAAGTAGAGATGCCAAATTAATACTGGATGGAGATATAAAAAAGAAGTCATTAGCACAAAAGCTTTGATGACTCATCATTCTGCTCCTTAAACATCCACCCATAGTAATATACAATATAAAATCAGAAGAATTCGGAATAAATTTGAGACTTTATGCAGTAGCAGCTCATAAATACCATAGTAGCTGAAATACCACATGTATCTGAACAGTACAGCGCAACAGTATAACTAAACATTCCCACTCTTAAAATCATAGGGAATTCTAGCCTATTGTGTTCACTGCTGTCCACATCTGACACAGCGTATGGCACACAGTACAAGTTAATCTACTGAAGAATTGTATCCACTACTATGCAGAATAAACCACTCATCAAAAATAAAACAAACAGTGCAAATAATGAGCAATGGTGCAAGGGGAATCTGCACTATGAAACATACAAATGAACCAATTAGGACATTTTTCAAAGAAAAAGGGAAAAGAGTTATTTAGCACTTAGTGCTCATACCCTAACAGTCTATATTCTGTTCTGTGCTACATGTATCTAATGCTATATTCTGTTCTCTAAGAATCAACTGAATTTCAGCATCAGAAATTCCAACTGGGCAGCCTATTGTAAGTACTCCTATCATTCTCTAGAAGTCTCTGAGTAATACGAGAAATAGCTAAAATGTAATAAAAGCTTGATGCTGAAACTACAAGAAAATCTCATCTAAGTTATTTTTTTTTTTTTTTTTTTTTTTTTTTTTTTTTGAGACGGAGTCTTGCTCTGTCTCCCAGGCTGGAGTGCAGTGGCCGGATCTCAGCTCACTGCAACCTCCGCCTCCCGGGTTCACGCCATTCTCCTGCCTCAGCCTCCCGAGTAGCTGGGACCACAGGCGCCAGCCACCTCGCCCGGCTAATTTTTTGTATTTTTAGTAGAGACGGGGTTTCACCGTGTTAGCCAGGATGGTCTCGATCTCCTGACCTCGTGATCCGCCCGTCTCGGCCTCCCAAAGTGCTGGGATTACAGGCTTGAGCCACCGCGCCCGGCCTATCTAAGTTATTAAAACAAAACAAAAACTGTTAAAAGTGCATTCTGGCCGAGAGCAGTGGGCTCATGCCTGTAATCCCAGTGCTTTGGGAGGCCAAGGCGGGCGGATCACCTGAGGTCGGGAGTTGGAGACCAGCCTGACCAACATGGAAAAACTCCCGTGTCTACTAAAAATAAAAAATTAGCCGGGCATGATGGCACATGCCTGTAAGCCCAGCTACTCAGGAGGCTATGGCAGGAGAACTGCTTGAAACTGGGAGGCGGAGGTTGCAGTGAGCCAAGATCGCTACATTTGCACTCCAGCCTGGGCAACAAGAGGGAAACTCCATATCAAAAAAAAAAAAAAGTGAATTCTCCAATGTGAAAATGGCAATAACTGATTATTTTTCTTTTTCCTCTATCTTCTCCTGTTTCCCAGCTTTTCTAACAAACATGAATTTTTATTCACTTACTTTCCCTTTCACAATGGTAACACTGATTCATAGGAGAAAATTTAGAAAATGCTCATAAACACGAAGGAAACAAATTACCCACAATTCCATCACCCAGAAGTTACTAACTACAGTCAATATTTTTGTGGGAACCTTTCTCTAAGCATGCATGAAGGTAGGGAGGGAAGAGAGACACACAAGTAATGGCATGATTACTTAAGACTATGAAGGAGACTACAGAATGCTGCTATGGCCAGTGTGCAGGATTCAGGGATGACTAACTTGAAGAAGTTGACAACTGAGCTGAGCTTCCTGAAGAGTGAGTGAGATGGAATCAACCAAAGAAGTGCAACTGGGGTAGTAGTCCAGGCACAGGGAACAACAGCATGGGCAGAGTACCAAGTCCATTCAGGGAACTAGGAAGAAAGATGAGTTTGGTAGGAAGGAGACTGGCTGGGCAAAGTCACACACAGAGCTGCTAATTAGGAGCTGTTCCCTAGAGAATGCAGCCTTGAAGCAGGAGCAGGAGGGATAGGCTTGCTTAAAGGAATTATTCTGACTGTTAGTATGGGGAAAGGATTAGGCCCAGCAAGTGTTGTGGATTTAGAAGGTCGTAACCCCCGAAGGGTAAGGAGGATGAGGAAGTAAAGAATCTTTAGGGGGTGGGGGAGTAAAAAAGACAATGACCTGGCTGGGTGTGGTGGCTCATGCCTGTAATCCCCCAGTACTTTGGGAGGCTGAGGCAGGTGGATCACCTGAGGTCAGGAATTCGAAAGCAGCCTGGCCAACATGGTGAAACCCTGTCTCTACTAAAAATACAAAAATCAGCTGGGCGTGGTGGCGGGCGCCTGTAATTCTAGCTACTTGGGAGGCTGAGGCAGAAGAATCGCTTGAACTCAGGAGGCGGAGGTTGCAGTGAGCAGAAATCACGCAACTGCACTCCAGTCTGGGCAACAAGAGCAAGACTCCAGCTTTAAAAAAAAAAAAAAAAGACAATGACCTAATATTTTAAATTTATATTTTAGGCTCCACAAAATGGTATAGATTTGTAGGGATAAAAAACATACAGTGACTTTAATTATTATATACCTCCTAAGAAATTCATATCAGAAATAGAGCTTGCAGGCCAAGCACAGTGGCTCACACATGTAATCCCAGAACTGTGGGAGGTCAAGGCAAGAGGATTACTTGAGCCCAGAATTTTGAGACTAGCCTGGGCAACACAGTGAGACCCCATCTCTACAAAAAGAATTTTTTTAATTGAAAAAAAAAAGGAACAATGAAAACACATGGACACAGGGAGGGGAACATCACACACCGGGGCCTGTTGGGGGGTGGGGCGCTGGGGGAGGGATAGCATTAGAAGAAATACCTAATGTAAATGATAAGTTGATGGGTGCAGCAAGCCAACATGGCACATGTATACCTATGTAACAAACCTGCATGTTGTGCACATGTACCCTAGAACTTAAAGAATAATAAAAAAAATAAAAATGGCCGGGCATGATGGCTCACGCCTGTAATCCCAGCACTTTGGGAGGCAGAGGAAGGCGGATCATGATGTCAGGAGATAGAGACCATCCTGGCCAACATGGTGAAACCCTATCTCTACTAAAAATACATAAAAATTAGTTGGGCGTGGAGGCACATGCCTGTAATCCCAGCTACTCGGGAGGCTGAGGAGAAGCATTGCTCCAGGGAGTTGGAGGTTGCAGGATGCAGTGAGCCAAGATCACACCACTGCACTCCAGCCTGGGCGAAAGAGGGAGACTCCGTCTCAAAAAAAAAAAAAGAAAAAGAAAAAAGAAGGAGAGGTTGGGGGAGAAGCATTAAATATTAATATTTAACAATAAGGAACATAAATTTTTCAGTAGATATTGAGCTTAATCAAAGCACAGAATGTACGTGTCTTATCACTATATCCCTAATAAATATAGAGCAAATAAGTGAATATCAAGGGAATAACCATGAGCAGTATAAAGACTGTGCTAACAGGAAGGGATGATCAGGCCAGGTGCAGTGGCTCACACCTGTAATCCTAGCACTTTGGGAGGCTGAGGCAGGCAGATTGCTTGAGCCCAAGAGTTTGAGACCAGCCTGGGTACCATGGCAAGACCAGAAAAATTAGCCAGGCATGATGGCATGCACCTGTAGTCCCACCTACTTGAGAGGCTGGGGCTGGAGGATTGCCAGAGCACAGGAGGCAAAGACGCTGCAGTGAGCCGAAACTGTGCCACTGCTGCACTCCAGCCTGGGCATCAGAGTTAGACCCTGTCTCCAAAAAAAAAAAAAAAACAGGATGATCTTAATAATGACATCCAGAGGCCGGGGGGCAGTGGTTCCCGCCTGTAATCCCAGCACTTTGGGAGGCTGACGTGGGCGGATCATCTGAGGTCAGGAGTTCGAGACCAGCCTGGCCAACGTGGTGGAACCTGTCTCTACAAAAATACAAAAATTAGCCAGGCATGATGGTGGGTGCCTGTAATCCCAGCTACTGGGTAGGCGGAGGCAGGAGAATCACTGGAACCTGGGAGGTGGAGGTTGCAGTGAGCCGAGATCGCGCCATTGGCACAGAGTGAGACTCCATCTCAAAAAAAAAAAAAAAAAAAAGACATCCAGAAAAGGAAAACACAGCACTAGCCATAGGATAAAGCCTCACTTTAGAGAACTGAAGTTGGTAGTGGAGCAGGGAAAGGTCAACAGGACCCTTCAAGGATTGAAAGAGTATCCTCCAAGACTATCGCTCCTTATGCATGCAGTCATTCAACAGAAGATGTTTAACCCACCAATTTTATATATATATATACACCCAGGAGTAAAGAAAACACATGTCCACACAAAAACTAGTTCACAAATATTCATAGTAGCATTATTCAGCCAAAAGTAGAGATAACACAAATGTCTATCAATTGATGAATAAACAAAATGTGATGTATCCATAATAGAATATTAGCCATTAAAAGGAATGAAGTACTGATACAGGCTGCAACATGAATGAACTTTAAAAAACACTATGCCAAGTGAAAGAAGTCACTCACAAAAGACCAGATAGTGCATGATTCCACATATATAAAATGTCCAGAATAGCCAAATCTATTGAGACAGACAGCAGATTAGTGGTTGCCTAGGGATAGAAGGGGAGAGAATTGGAGGGAACTAGGCAATGACAGCTAATAGGAACATAGCTTCTTTTGGAAGGATGATAAAAAAAAAAATTTTAAATTCATTGTGGTGATGGTTGCACAAGACTATTAATTTAATAAAAGTTATTTTTTAAAAATTTATTTGTATTTTTACTTTTTTTTGTTTGAGATGGAGTCTCAGTCTGTCAGCCAGGCTGGAGTGCAGTGGCGCCATCTCGGCTCACTGCAACCTCCGCCTCTCGGGTTCAAGTGATTCTATCTCATCTGGGATTTCAGGCGCCTGCCACAACGCCCGGCTAATTTTTGTATTTTTAGTAGAGACGGGGTTTCGCCATTTTGGCCAGGCTGGTCTTGAACTCCTGACCTCAGGTGATCCACCCGACTTGGCCTCCCAAAGTGTTGGGATTACAGGCATGAGCCACGGCGCCCGGCCTGATTTTCAACTTTAGAAAAGCAACTGACTAAAGTCTGTTAATAAAAAGATGTAAGACTTCGGTTTAAATTGTACTGCATTACCAAGTTTGTGGGGTACAGTAAAAGCTTACGTGAAAACTCTTCATAACACTGAAATTGGGAGAAAAAGGACCTAAAAACCCGAACAACCGTGTAATCCGTTCCAAAACAAACTATGGGAGGGCTGCGCGGAAGCAGCAAGGTAAGAAAACAAGCGATAATCGCAAAGGAGAGCAGACTGCTTGCTAGCAAAAGATGGACCTTTAAAAATTAAAACCACTAGTTTTCAACCACAGCACTTCAAAATGAGAATATCAGTCACCGTTGCCATAGAAACAGTAAAGCCAAGTTGCCCGGAATTTAAACATTTTTTTAAATACCGCAAACTGAAATGGGTGAAAATAGGGCAAAGTTTAGTGTGAACCTAAGTGGTCGCAACCTACTAGTAACTTTAACCGGGATAAAGGTGACTCTGCTTTTCTAACCTACATTTCCGAACAATGCTTTATAAATCACCTCTCGAGGTTAGTTCATCAAGTGCAAAAAAAGTTTACCCTGTCTCTTCCGGAAAAAGGAACCTGACAAAACCCCTCCCGGAATCGCCCACAATCAGAGCGAGTCAGCGCAGGCTTGCACCGCGCAGCGAAGAGGGAGCGGAGCATCGAGTCCACGCGGAAAGCATCTGAATCCCGCCTGCTGGCTTTACTGGCAGAGCACGCAGGAAAACCCCAAGCTCCAGCCTGCAGCCCCGGCCTGTCTGGCTCCCTCCTCCACGTCCCCACTGCACGCCACGTTCTGTGCCTGGCAGTCCCCGCGCCCTAATCCAACTCGCATTTATTAAGCACCCGCTGTCTACACCGCATCATGGTTCCTCCAGGCACTGCAAGAAGAAATGGCCCCATGCCGGGGGAAAGAAACACCAAAAGGACAGCCGCGAGGGCTGAAGACGACCCCGAATGACGGGCTGACTGCCTGCAACGGGTGGTCAGGAGAGGAGCTCCCACCCTCCCCCCGCGGGTCGTGACACTCCCAGGGAAGGGAGGGCCCCGAGGGGTGCACCAGGCCCGGCCTTCCTGGAGTCCGCCACAGGCCGACTGGGGGCATTAAGAGGTCCGCATCCCCGGACCGCCCGAGCGCTCCTCTGCCCGAAGGAGGCGACCCCGACTCCGGATCCAGGGAAAACGGCGAGCGCGGGCACCGAACCTCGGTGAGGGTCGGAGCGGGCTGTCACCGGCCCCCGCATCCCTCCCCTGCGGCCGCGGCCGGCCGCTCCCTCCCCAGCGTGACAGTCGCGGCAGTCACGGACGGAGCGTCTCTGCCCCGGCGTCGCCACTCGCCCGGACGCCCGCACCCCCGTGCCCCACGCGGAGGGGGGCAGTGCCGGGAAGACCTCTCCGGCCCCTCCCCCCGCCCCGGCCTCCGGACTCCGGAAAAGCGGTTACCTGGCGCGCGGGCTGGGGCGAGAGCACGACCCGGTGGAGGACGAAAAGAAGACAGTGGCCTCCGACCCAGGGAGATTTGGGAAATTCGGAAGACTTGTTCCGCACTAGGTGACAGCTGTTCGCTGCGCACGCGCACACGACCCCGGCCGCCCGATCACTGCGCCGCGCCTCACCCTCCCGTCGAGGCGGAGGGTGGGAGGCAGCGGCGAAGGCGCGCGCACCGCCGGCTCTCCCTACGCGAGGGCGCGCGCGCCGTCACGTGACCGCTGGGGCCCGCACTTGGTGAATCACGTGAGCTTACAAACAGCTTAAAGGTGCCCGGCACGCTCTTGGTTTGGGCTCTACTTCCGCGCTGTGGTTAACTTGGGCTTGCTGGTTCGCATCTTCTTGTCCTTTGGACACAGGCATATCCCATTCTTTCCGGAGGGGGAAGATACTCGCGTAGAAGGAGAAAACAGGTGCACAGAACCTTGCCCGGAAGCGCCTGCTGGGGTCCCGCAGGGCTGGACCTGATGTAGTCCACGCGCCACACGTCCTCCTGGGCTCCGACGCGCACCTATGGCGGCCTCAGACGCGCGAACGTCAGCGTGGCGTTGCCAGGGGTGGAGCCTCGGAATGTCCTGGAGAGCCTGGCGAGAAAGTAGGGGCTCGCAGCTGTCCGGCGATGACAGCGCTGTGTGCCGGTTCTCCCTTCACCCGGTGGCCGAGACCTCTGAGCCTCCTTCCCACAATGGGAGATCCCGAATGGGCGAAGAGTATCTGCGTGTCCCAAACCTTTAACAAGTAACTACGGAGCAGGAGCGTTTTGTCAGCCTCCGGAAGCGAAACTGTCCGATGTTCGAGTCACCCTTCACCGAGCACGTCCCACCCCGACCCGCCCAAGTGTGCTCTTAAGATAAGGAGGCACAGAGGTGACCCAAATAGGAATCCCGGGCTGGCGGTCCCTCAAAAACTAGAGTTGATAACAATTTGGCCTGAATTGAAGTGACTAGAAATGCAGGTGCCTCCAGCGTCTGAGACTTAGATCTAAGTTAACGTCCTACAACTTGTTGCTTCTCTTCTGTAACTCCACCTTCCGAGGTGTCAGAAGGAACCAACCAGACCTTAAGCCCCTCTACTACAGAAGACAGGTGGTTGAGCATCAGATGTTTTGCAAAGCTGAATGATTTTTTTTTTTTAACTTCCTGCACAGCTCCCAGCTGGGTCCCTTGTGGCGCTTACTCTAACGTCTTAGCTAAGAAAGATTAGGCATATCTTCACACCAGTGAGCAAAGCTGGGCTGTCTAATATGCTGAATTTTCTGTTACATTATACTGATACCAGCTTTTTAAAAATATATCGACACCACTTACCACGCCCTTGAACTCGTTTCTCACTGGGATGAACATTGTGAGGACATTTGGAATGTGGTTAATTGAGCTAAGGCTAACGGGATTATTGGGTCACCATATTTCTTTAGTTGTTAAAAAACAAAGTTCTGCTACCCAAACACACACTGTTTTTTTTTTGTTTTTTTTTGTTTTTTTTTTTTTTTTTTTTTTTTTTTTTTTTTGAGACGGTGTCTTGCTCTGTCTCCCAGATTAGAGTGCAGTGGCGTGATCTCGGCTCACTGCAACCTCCGCCTCCCGGGTTCAAGAGGTTCTCCTGCCTCAGCCTCCCAAGTAGCTGGGATTACAGGCGCCCACAACCACGCCCAGCTAATTTTTGTATTTTCAGGAGAGACAGGGTTTCGACATGTTGGCCAGGTTGGTCACGAACTCCTGACCTCAGGTGATCCGCCCGCCTCCGCTTCTCAAAGTTCTGGGATTACAGGCCTGAGCCACTGCACCCTGCCACACACACTTCTGAACTTGCCTAACGTATACTCAACTGGGAATTTTCCAAATGTGTGCATGTGTTGTCAGGATCCCAGCCATCCTTACAAGTAAATTGGATACGATCAGATAATCAATATGCAGCCCAACATTTTTTTTTTTTTGAGACGGAGTCTCGCTCTGTCGCCCGAGCTGGAGTGCAGTGGCCGGATCTCAGCTCATTGCAAGCTCCGCCTCCCGGGTTCACGCCATTCTTCTGCCTCAGTCTCCCAAGTAGCTGGGACTACAGGCGCCCGCCACCTCGCCCGGCTAGTTTTTTGTATTTTTTAGTAGAGACGAGGTTTCACCATGTTAGCCAGGATAGCCTCGATCTCCTGACCTCGTGATCCGCCCGTCTCGGCCTCCCAAAGTGCTGGGATTACAGGCTTGAGCCACCGCGCCCGGCCCAACATTTATTTATAACTTATAGTGAGCTAGACACTGTCTTAGGAGCTTCACATGTATTAACTAAATATAATAATTCAATGAATAGATACTGTTAATACTTCATTGTTACAGATGTGGAAACTGAAGCATAGAGATCAAGAAATATGCCCACAATCAAACAGCTAGGGTCTTTTGGAAGCCATATGCTATATTATAATAGCAATCTTGTGCACCAAAATAAAAAATCTGGAAACCTGAAATCCATTTTCTTCAGAATTTGCAGATGCACAAATAACATTTCTTTACCATTGTGAATTAGAGTATCACTTTTTTTAACCTGAAGAACTAAAGTGGATATACTAACCTTGCGGACTTCACTGAGCACTTTTTAATTTTAAGGAAGATAACGTAAAATGTCAAAACACTTCAAAAGCTGTAAAGCACTGTGTGAATCTATTAAGTGCTTCAGTCTTGGAAATTGAAGACAGCCTACTAGAAAATCAACTGGACTCGTGGCACTGAGAGCAGCGTTGTGTCCCTAATGTATCAAAATACCCCCATATTCTGAATTATCATGAAAACATTTTAGCCATATAGTAAATTTTTTATTTAGATTCTATTTTTTAAATCCCAATTGCAATATATTAATGGAAGGCTGTATAAACAATACATAGATTCCCCTTGAAGTTTATCTGTAATGGGAACTAATGTCCAGATCATCAGATCACCCCGGAGACAATACTTGTTTTTATTTTATTTTATTTTATTTTTCGAGACAGAGTCTTGCTCTGTTGCCCAGGCTGGAGTGCAGTGGTGCCATCTCAGCTCACTGCAGCTTTGACCTCCCAGGTTCAAGCAATTCTTGTGCCTCCTGTCTCATTCTCCTGAGTAGCTGGCATTACAGGCATGTGCCATAATGCCCAGCTAATTTTTTTTTTTTTTTTAATTCAGACAGAGTCTTGCTCTGTCGCCCAGGCTGGAGTGCAATGGCGCGATCTCAGCTCACTGCAACCTCCGCCTCCTGGGTTCAAGTGATTCTCTTGCCTAAGCCTCCTAAGTAGCTGGGACTACAGGCACGTGCTACCACACTTGACTAATTTTTTATATTTTTAGTGGAGACGGAGTTTCACTGTGTTAGCCAGGATGGTCTTGATCTCCTGACCTCGTGACCCACCCAACTCGGCCTCTCAAAGTGCTGAGATTACAGGCATGAGCCACCATGCCTGGCCTCATTTTTGTATTTTTTGTAAACAGGATTTCACTACATTAGCCAGGCTGGTCTCAAACTCCTGAGCTCAAGTGATCTGCTAGCCTCCGCCTCCAAAAGTGCTGAGATTACAGACGTGAGCCACCATGCCTGGCCAATACTTGTAAGTTTCTTAAAATATATATAATGCAACAAATTTATATGCTTCTTAAAATATATATAATGCAACAAATTTATATGCTTCTTTTTTTTTTTTTTTTTTTTTTTTGGACTTTGAGACAGGATCTTGACTCTTGCCCAGACTGGAGTGCAGTGGCACTATCACGGCTCACTGCAGCCTCCACTTCCTAGGATCATGCAATCAATCCTGCCACCTCCGCCTCCCATGCAGCTGGGACTACAAGCATACACCACCACACCTGGCTAATTTTTTTATTTTTTTGTAGAGGCTAGTCTCAAACTCCTGGGCTCAAGTGATCCTCCCGCCTCAGCCTCCCAAGGTGGTGAGAATACAGGTGTGAGCCACTGCCCTGGCTGCAAATTGATATACTTCTAAATAATAGTCTAATTTTGAATCTATTGAAGTACGCTACACTTTTTACAAATATCAATAATCAAGCTGGGCACGGTGGCTCATGCCTCTAATCTCAGCATGTTGGGAGGCCAAGGCAGGTAGATCACCTAAGATCAGGAGTTCAAGACCAGCCTGTCTCTACTAAAAATACAAAAATTAGCTGGGCATGGTGGCGGGTGCCTGTAATCCCAGCTACTCAGGAGGCTGAGGCATGAGAATCACTTGAATCCAAGAGGCAGAGGTTGCAGTAAGCCAAGATAGCACCACTGCACTCTAGCCTGGATGACAAGAGCAAAACTCCATCTCAGAAAAAAAAGAAAGAAAGAAAAGAAGACAAATACAAAGAATTGAATGAGGCTGGGTGTGGTGGCTCATGCCTGTAATCCCAGCACTTTGGGAGGCCAAGGTGGGCAGATCACCTGAGGTCAGGAGATCAAGACTATCCTGGCTAACACAGTGAAACCCCATCTCTACTAAAAATACAAAAAATTAGCCAGGAGTGCCAGCGGGCGCCTGTAGTCCCACCTACTAGGGAGGCTGAGGCAGCAGAATGCCATGAACCCGGAAGGTGGAGCTTGTAGTGAGCCGAGATCACTGCACTCCAGCCTGGAAGACAGTGAGACTCCGGCTCAAAAAAAAGTCTTCTTCCCAGATAGCTGCCTAAATTGACCAAAGTCCAAAGGAAATCAACAACAGCAATACAGATTAGACAATTGACTACAGATTCCTCCCTCTTTGTTAGGAAGTGAAAATCCATTGTTTCCTTACTTGGGGGTAGGGGGTGAAAATACAGAAGGGTGAGAAAAGTTACAAGACAAGACAATAAAAACTTCAGGGTAAACCTAAGCACTATAGGAATTCTTGGGGAAAAGATAAGACTAAAAATGGGCCCAGTAGGAGAAGGCTCTAAAAAGGGGATTTGAGGCCAGGCGCGGGGGCTCACGCCTGTAATCCCAGCACTTTGGGAAGCCAAGGCGGGTGGATCATGAGGTCAGGAGTTTGAGACTAGCCTGGCCAAGATGGTGAAACCCCATCTCTACTAAAAACACAAAAATTACCCAGGTGTGGTGGCATGCGCCTGTAATCCCAGCTACTCGGGAGGCAGAGACACGAGAATCGTTTAAACCCAGGAGGCAGAGGCTGCAGTGACAGTGAGCTAAGATAGCGCCACTGCATTCCAGTCTGGGCCAACAAGAGCAAAACTCCATCTTAAAAAAAAAAAAAAAAAGTGGGTTTCAGGTGGGCCTTGAAGATAAATGGGACTTGAGCCAAAGAAAGCAGTGTTGAGGCCAGGCACGGTGGCTCACGCCTGTAATCATAGCACGTTGGGAGGTCAAGAGATTAAGACCATCCTGGCCAACATGGTGGAAACCCCATCTCTACTAAAAATACAAAAAATTAGCTGGGCACGGTGGCACGTACCTGCAGTCCCAGCTACCGGGGAGGCTGAGGTGTGGGGAAAAGAAAGAGAGATCAGCCTGTTACTGTGTCTATATAGAAAGAAGTAGACATAAGAGACTCCATTTGGTTCTGTATTTGAGATTCTGTTAATCTGTGACCCTACCCCCAACCTTGTCCTTACAAGAGACATGTGCTGTGGTGACTCAAGGCTTAATGGATATTGGGCTGTGCAGGATGTGTCTTTGTTAAACAAGTACCTGAAGGCACTTGGCTGGTTAAAAATCCTGCCCGTCCCTGGGCAATGGAACATCTAGGTGTAAAACCCCATTGTGTGCTTTGTTTACCGAGCAAGGAGAAAACCGCCTTTAGGAATAAGGTGGGACTTGCTGGAGCAATGCTGCTAAAAGGTTTATGGAGCGTTTGCATATGCATATTAAGGTACAGCATTTTCCTTTAAACTTATTCATGTTACAGTGATTTTTGTTCATATGTCTTACTGCTGATTTCCTCCCTACAGTGATCCTATTGTCCAGCCACTCCCTTATCTTTTTGATGGTAATGATAATTATCAATAAATACTAAGGGAACTCAGAGACCGGTGCTGGCGTGGGTCCTCTGTAAGCTGAGCGCTGGTCCCGTGGGCCCCGCTTTTCTTTCTCTATATTTGTTTCTGTGTCTTATTTCTTTTCTCAAGTATCTCGTTCCACCTAACGAGAAACACCCACAAGTGTGGAGGGGCAGGCCACTCCTTCACTGAGGCAGGAATTGCTTGAACTCAACAGGCAGAGGTTGCAGTGAGCCAAGATCGTGCCACTGCACTCCAGCCTGGCGACAGCGCGAGACTCTATTTCAAAAAAGCAAAGAAAGATGTGTTGAGCTGAGCATAGTGGCATGCACCTGCAATTCCTGTAGTTCCAATTACCCAAAAGGCTAAGGTGGGAGACTACCCTGAGCCCAGGAGCTCAAGGCTTCAGTGAGCTATGATCGCACACTACACTCTAGTCTAGGAGATAGAGTAAGGCCTCCCATCTCTAAAAAGAAAAAAGAGAAAGGTGTGTTATCCTTCTTTGGGATATAGGGAACACACAAAAATAATTTTTAACTGTTCATGTATCAAAAGTAACAATGGTTCTCAACCAGGGGTGATTTTGTATCCTTGGGGACATTGGCAATGCCTGGAGACATTTTTGTCACAAAAGGAAGAGTGCAAGTTGCATCTAATGGGTAGAAGCCAGATATGCTGTTAAACATACGAAAGTCACCACAACAAGCAACTGCCAAGCACCAAAACATCAGTAGTGCAACTGTTTAAAAACCATTTGCACAGTGGCTCACGCCTATAATCCCAACACTTCGGGAGGCCGAGGCAGGCAGATCGCCTGAGGTCAGGAGTTCGAGACCCGCCTGAACCAACATGGAGAAACGCTGTCTCTACTAAAAATACAAAATTATCCGGGTGTGTGGCCCATGTCTGTGATCCCAGCTACTCCAGAGGCTGAGGCAAGAGAACTGCTTGAACCTGGGAGGTAGAGGTTGCGAAGAGCCGAGCTTGTGCCATTGCACTCTAGCCTGGGCAACAAGAGCAAAACTCCATCTCAAAAAAAAAAAAAAAAACCATTTGCTAGTGCCTAGAGAAATTCTAGC